>NC_090352.1:34852252-34970441 GCF_035084215.1 Heptranchias perlo
TAGTGAGGATGCGGGGAGGAGGAATCAATCATTTTCAGCAGGGCCTCTTTCAGACCCTGATCGCCAACTAAAACCGCAAAAAAAAACCTAAACAAAACAACCATGTGTTATTTTTTCTTTTCCACATCTTATTTAGTTGCCCTGCAAATGCCTGAAGGACTCCAGATGTTTGCCTGTGCTATTGCTGATATCATAGAAAGGTAAGACAGAAACTCATTAAATTAACAGCTTTGAGCACCAAATCCATAGGGCCAGTTTGGACTTGTAAGTAATTAAGGGAGATCTGAAAAGTTGCGGCACTCATGGAGAATGTAGGACATCGGTTGCCTGGGTTTTGTGTGTTGTTAAGGATGATGTGTTTGGTTGGATGGTTATTTTTTCCATCAAATTCACAGAGCAGTCATGGGTCAAGATGTTACAATTCACAGCTTTGTCAATGACTCAATTTGGTTCCTAATTAGCTGAAGGAATTAAATAGAAGATAATGGACTACATGTTCAGTGTCATAAACTGCAAGAGGGAAGCTTTTGAGTGGTTTATATTTGTCATACCTGAACCCTGGAGACAGAGCTGCTACCTTCAGTTCACTCACAGGGCACTTACTGTAACGTATAGCAGACGGTGAGTTACCATTTAGTGTTGCTTTTCTTACTGCTGAGGATGTCCTATTCCTCGGTGTGGGAATTTTTCCAATGTTGTTTGAGGGCAAGAACTGTACTGTGTGGCACAGGGGAATGGGCATTGCGGGTCTTCGAAAACAAGGTCGAGATTTGCGGAATGTGATCCCCGAAATATTGGTCAGAACCCAAGTAACAAAAGTAGAACTTGACTTATTCAATTACCTAAAAAAATAAACAGTGGCTCTAATTTGTAAGGAATTTCAGCCCACTTGTAGAATTCTAGGCAACACCACTGCTTCTCAATGCATTTCACAGAAAAAACGGCCAGAGTCACAGAAATGCGATCCCCCAAAACATTGGGAAAAATCCTGAATCCCGCGTAGTTAGAAAAACCAGAACTTGTCTTCTGCACCGCAAACCAATGGCCTTGGCGGTCTTGAGTCACATGACTGCCTCCCCCATATAAAGCAGATTATTTTTAATAACTCAGATACCAGTAGCAGGCCCATGGTGCAGGACAATCAACGAGGTGGAAAGGAGCAGGAGGGGTGACGCTATAAATCAAGAAGTAGAGATTAGGGAACGCCACGCTTGGGTTTTAGAAGCCCGTTGATTTTAGGAGGGAGGGAAGACTGAGGAATGTGAAGAGTTTTGTCGTTTAGAGTGGGGGATGATAAATGAGTCCTGATTTCAACACTGATTGCCAAGAGGAGGAAGAATGTTTCATCTCAGCCATGGATGCAGAGGAGGAAGATTGTGTAGGCTGGTACAGGAGCTTTGGAGGAAAGTGACAGATTACAGGAGAGCAGTCTGACATCATAGGTTACCGCATACCCAGGGCTGTGACATAAGGCATTAACACATTGTTGTATGTAGCATAGGAACAGGAGTAGGTCATTCAACCCCTCGAGCCTGTTTCACTATTCAATTAGATTATGGCTGATCTGTATCTTAACTCCATCTGCCCGACTTGGTTTTGTAACCCTTAATAACCTTACCTAACAAAAATATATCAATCTCAGTTTTGAAATTTTCAATTATGAGGACAGGCTGCAGAGACTAGGCTTGTATTCTGTTGAGTATAGAAGATTAAGTGGTGAACTAATTGAGGTGTTTAAGATGATTAAAAGATTTGATAGGGTAGAGAGAGAGAGAAACTATTTCCTCAAGTGGGGTAGCCCAGAACAAGGGGGCATAACCTTAAAATTAGACCAAGACATTTCAGGGGTGATGTCAAGAAGCACTTCTTCACACAAAGGGTAGTGGAAATCTGGAACTCTCTCCCCCAAAAGAGTCGGGGGGGTGGGGGGGGGGGGGGTCAATTGAAAATTTCAAAACTGAGGTTGTTAGATTTTTGCTAGGTAAGGTTATTAAGGGATATGGAACCAAAGCAGGTAGATGGAGTTAAGATACAGATCAGCCACGATCTAATTGAATGGCGGAACAGGCTCGAGGGGCTGAATGGCCGACTCCCGTTCCTATGTTTAAAGTTGTGACCACTTTTTAAAAAAAAAATCAGAGGTAGTGAAATTGGATGGTCAGTTTGTGGGTTTCCGAAAAAGAAGGATTGAGAGAGTCCTGCGAGGTTCCCATGAGTCAGGCTGCAGTGTTAACGTGCCACGTAGTGCAGACTGCGGTGATAATGTCTTTGATTTGGCTGATACAGCAGAATAGCGTACCTTGTGTCTTGCGGTATCTGATGACTCTGCTGCTCACCGTTCCTCCAAGCATGCTCCTTTGTTTGGCTGCAGTAGTTGGCGCTGGAGCAATCCCATTAAACTGACTGCTTTGCTAATTACCGCCATGCGCAATAGTCACGCGGAACAACTGAGCTTGGCGAGAGCACAGAAAATCGTTGAAGTGTGCGGACAAGTTGCTGCCGCCTCGGACGCGGGATGAGAAACCGCAGGCTGGTCCCAGTGGCAGGACCTCGTGACCACCCCCCACCCCTCCCACTTCCCCCCACCCCCCACTTCCCCCCCACCCGTGACCTGCCTGAGAAAAATTACAAACCTGTGATGTGCTAATAATTGTTTTATAATGAGGACTGGTGATAATTTAGCGTAAAGGAATTCGCGAAGCTCCACCCAACCTCTCCCACTGAGTCAGAAGCTCATGGGTTCAAGCCCCACTCCAGAGACTTGGAAACATGCTCTGGGCTGAAGAGCAGGGGAGTTCTCCCCGGTGTCTTGGCTAACATTTATCCCTCACTGAACATCGCTAAAAAACAGATTATCCGGTCATTTACCTCATCGCTGTTTGTGCGGCCTGGCTGTGCGCAAAATGGCTGCCGTGTTTCCCTACATTGCAACAGTGACAACACTTCAAAATTATTCCATGGCTGTGACGCACTTTAGGACTTCGGACATGAAAGGCACTATATAAATGCTAGTTCTTTCTTTCATTCTCTTTTTCTTATTCTCTTTCTACCTCTTTTCTCTTTTTTCTTTCTATCTCTTTCTCACTCTTTTTTCCCCCCAAAACCTGTATTTGTATAATAAAAACTAAAGGAAAAGAATATAAAGAAAGGCTTGCATTTATATCGCACCTTATCACATCTTGCAGGATTCATCTTTAAACACTTCACAAAATAATCACAGAGGAGGAAGGCCATTCAGCTCATCTTAGTTCATTCATCCTGATGTACCCCTGTTGTAGCATCCAGTTGTTTCTTAAATGATTCCAGGGTTTTCACCTCCACTGCTCTGTCTGGGAGTCTGTCCCATGTGATCATCAGTGTGAAGAAGAACTTCCTCATATTGGTCCTGAGTTTGCAGTTTACTCGTTTGAACCTTTAATCCCTTGTCCTATTCTTGCCATTCAATTTAAAGTAATTTTCCAGACTTACCGATTCTATTCCATGTACCATCTTGTGTACCTGTAATAAGAGGACCACTCAGACGCCCCCTTTCTAGACTGAAAGCCAAAGTTTGTCCAATCTTTTATCATAACTAAGCGATTTAACATTTGGGATTGGCCTTACTGACTCTCCTCTGATCTGCCTTCAAAGCTTGAATATCTTCCTCGTGTCTCTGTGACCAGAACTGGACACAGTCCTCAAGGTGTAGTCTGGATTGTAGAGTTATGTACAGTTTGATTCTGATGATCTCTGACTTGTATTTTAAAATGCAGTTTTAAAATTCTCATCCTTGTTGAGTTTTTTGTCTCAGATTTTTTTCAAATAAAAATTGACTTAGCAGATGTGGAGGCATTAAAAAGCCCGTCGCTGATGGGTGTGAGATGTCGAATCAAAAGGTGCTTTCTGCTTGTTCTCTACCTCAGAAAGCCGGATTCCATAAAGCTGCCTGATCCTCTTGACTCCATTTTGTTTGATCTCGAGAAAGACCAGTGACAGATCGGGAGGAATGAGCCAAAGGATCAAACGGCTGCTAGATACAGAAAATTTATGATAGAATGAAGCATGACTTCCTCCAGCGTACAAAAAACTTGGGAGTTACCACGTCGGAATCAGTGCCTTCTACACTGCAGACTGACGAGAGGGGGAAAAAAAAACTTTTTTGCCCTAAACACCTTTAAAGTCTGTCAAAAAGAAGCCCTCTGAATTTTTCCTAACCTATATAGTTTTAACGTGGTAGTATTTTTAAACCGGGATCTGAAGCTGGTACAAAATGGGATCTGGGGCTCCCAATTTCGAAATTCACATCCTTGACTCACGCTGACAAACATCTACCTGTCCAATAGTGTAGCCCAGGGAATGTAACAGTGCCCCCACTCAGGACATCCCAAAGCGCTTTACAGCCAATGAAGTACTTTGTGAAGTGTAGTCACTGTTGTAATGTAATGGCGGCAGCCAATTTGCGCACAGCAAGAACCCACAAACCACAGTGAGATAAATGACCAGATAATCTTTTTTTGGTGATGATGGTTGAGGGATAAATATTGGCCAGGACACTGGGGAGAACTCCCCTGCTGTTCTTCGAAATAGTGCTGTGGGATCTCTTACGTCCACCTGAGAGGGCAGACGGGGCCTCGGTTTAACATCTCTTCCAAAAGGCGGCACCTCCGACAGTGCAGCACCCCCTCGGTACTGGCACCGGGAGTGTCGGCCTGGATTATATGCTGAAGTCTCTGGAGTGGGACTTGAACCCACAACCTTCTGACTCAGAGCCGAGGATGTTACCCACTGAGCCACGGATCTACGTCATCTCTCGAATGCCCCCCCAACATGTACTCGTCCAAACTTTCGACAAGTGGAACCGGTGAAAACTCTGGCGAGGTAAGATCAACAACGAATCGACAAGCTGGTTTATTTTGTAGAAGTCGTGCGACTGAACAAAACGTAGCGAGTCCAGACTTTTTTTTAAAACTTCTGCCACAACGCTCCGTGTAACGACAAAATAAAACCTGACAAAATCCTGAATAGCAGATGGAATATTCATTTTTTCGTTTATTTCCTTTCAGTCTGGGAAAGCCAACCTGCTGTATCTTAATTCCCTGCTTAGGCCAGCATCTGGCTTCTCGCAGCCTTTGTTAGACCTGGCCTACCGTGAATGTGGGTTTTTCGCTTTTTTTTTTGTTAATTCTGACTCCAGGAAGTGGAATCTCACTAGCTTCAATTATCCCTTGCCCTCTAACCCTGCTTTACTTGAAGACTACACTTGGTCCTGGCTCCCTGTGTCTAACACCATGGGGGATCGACTGGTATGTATATGATAAAAATGTAGGAAGGATGCCCTTTGAAGATGGATGATAATTGCAAACTTCATTAATTTTCCTAATTTAGGTGGGCTGGGGGGTAGGGAAAGATGGACAGACTCATTCTGTAGCAATACTGGTTTGTAAAATAATTCCTCTTGAACGTCAGTGATATTTGGTATTTGTGCATTGTAGGAATCTAAAGAAAGAAAGACTTGCATTTCTGTAACGTCTTTCACAACATCAGGATGCCCCAAAGCTCTTTACAGCCAATAAAATACTTTTGAAGTGTAGTCACTGTTGTAATATAGGAAACGCGGCAGCCAATTTGCACACAGCAAGGTCCCACAAACAGCAATGCGATAATGACCAGATAATCTGTTTCTTTCTTGATGTTGGTTGAGGGATAAATATTGGCCAGGACACCGGGGAGAACTCTCCCTGCTCTTCTTCAAAATAGTGCCATGGGATCCTCTATATCCACCTGGGAGGGGCAGATGGGGCCTCGGTTTAACATCTCATCCAAAAGACGGCACCTCCGACAGTGCAGAATCCATGCATACATTGCTTTGTATGTTTATTGTATTAAATACAACAGGCTTACAAATACATTAATGGAATCTAATGGAATATAAGTCATAATTTGACAATATCTGGCACTGCCAGGGTTTTAAGTGCTGCCATCTGATACTGTAGGCCGGATGAGTCTCTCGATTATTCCTGTGGGAATTGCAATGTCATTTCCATCTTGTAATTTGACAGTTTACAAGAAGTTAAGTGATTTTTATCGGTTTCCATTTTAAGTTATTTTCTCTCTCCTCCCAAAAACCAGGTCTCCTGACTCGGATATGATTCAACTGTGGCTCAGTTCGGAGCACCTGTTGTCTCTGAGTCAGATGGTTGTCAGTTCAAGACCCACTCTAGGATTTGAGCACATAATCTAGGCTGACACGTCAGTGCATTATCGAGGGAGTGCTGCATGGTCTTTTGGATGAAAGGTTAAATCGAGGCCCTTTCTGTCTGTTCAATGGTTCAGGTGGATTTAAAGATCCCACGGTGCTTTTTTGAACAGCGACAGGGAATTCTCTTGGGTGTCCTGACTAGCATTCCTTCCTTAACCAATGCCACCAAAAACAATATAGAGTAATTGATCACTCATCGCATTGCTCTTTGTGGAACCTTGTTGTGCACTAATTGGCTGTTGTGTTTGTCGACATAACGACAGTGACTGCACTCCAAAAGCGATTCGTTGTTTGAAGCATTTTGGGATGCTTACGAGAAATGCCATAAGGCCCTTGTTGCAAGTTTCAGGTCTGCCTTAGATACTCTCTCAGGTTCAGCAACACTGGTCACTCCTGCAAGGCCAATAATGAGAATACATCCTACCGTTCCTATTGCCAAGTTCACTTAACGTTATCTTGTCAGCCTTATTGCTGAATCTGGCAGTTCTCTCTTAAACAGGGAATCCAGCCACCCTTCGATTCCCTTACCAGACCTTGCACCAAAGTGACCTGCAGATGTGTTCCTCTTAGTTCTTCCTATTCCTCATGGATTGTAAATTAGTCCCAGTCGGCTTGCCAATTAAACCAGCTAACTTGCCCCTGGGTGCGGTTCCCTAGAAACTATATCCTGCCACTCTCAAAATGGATGGCACCATCATTGACATAATGACAGCAATTATATAAATGCAAGTTAGGGCGTGTGTTGCTTATCTTGGTTTGCTGTTGGGGATAGGGGGTGAGGTTCAGAGTGGAGGTTAACTTATGGGCCACTCTCATGCACTTTCCAATGGGTGGTAACTGCAGCCTTGGCAGCTGGCACGTGGCTGGGACTGATTTAGGCTGCCTGACCCCCTCAAATGGGCAATGGTATGTGACATTAAAGGGGTAGTAGGGAGAGACCAAAGTGGGACAGGAAATGGTTCTTTTCAATCATGAAGCAATTAGTCAAATAATTTTGCCTGGTAAATGTCTAATGGTGAATATTATAAAGTAAAATTAGAGAAATGTATAGAATATTTTGTAAGTTTTAGAAGAAAAATTGTAATAAAGCGTAGAATTTTCTGAGTAGATCATTCGACAAAATAAACTGTGAAGAAGAACACGATGCATACATGAGGGAGAAAGGAATTGGGGCAGGGTGGGAAGAGGTAATTAGAGTGGGAGGAGGCTAGTGTGGAGTATAAACACTGGTATAGACTGGTTGGGCTGAAGGGCCTGTGTCTGTACTGTAGATTCTATGTAAGATAAGTACAGATCAGGGCAGCCATAGAAACTTAAAGTTACTCCCCGCCCCCCCCCCCCCTCCCCAAGTCACAGCATCTAACTCCCTAGTTAATGATTCCTGAATTATTGTCTCCATTGTCACACCCGTGGACCATTCCAGGTACTGTGTGTGAAGAAGTGCTTCCTGTCATCAGTCCAGTGCTTGCCTTGTACCAGTTTGCCCCTTTGCCCCCTCGTTCTGCCACCATCTTTTAACTTAAAAATGTTGGCCCGGATTAACTTTTTCCACTCCACTAAAATGCCTCTGTAGGCTTCCCCCTCTTCTTTGCTGCCTTTCGAGGTCGAAGAGTGGGCTCTCCTTGTAACTCGGTTCTCTGGCACTAGCGGGCCAATCTTGTGGCCCTTCTCCGCACTGCCTTCGAGGCTAAGGGTGGCACATAGGAACAGGAGTCGTCCCCTCGAGCCTGTTCCGCCATTCAGTTAGGTCACGGCTGGTTTGTATCTCAACTCCCATCTACCTGACTTGGTTCCATAATCCTTAATGCCCCTTGCCCAACAAAAATCTATCAAGCTCAGTTTTGAAATTTTCAATTGGACCCCCCCCCCCCCCCCCCCCCCCTAACATCAGCAGGCACTCCTGTCCCTCACAGCAGTGGAAGTGAGGCACTTGCACAAGCAGTTTGTTGTAAAGAGGAAACTAAACATAGCAACAAACAATTGCCAAATAACCTCATCCACTAATTCAGTGACTCCCTGGGGCATGAGGGTAAATCGGTGCAGAAAACATAATTAGCGCGATATTCTTATACGCAGCTGTTAATTAGAAATATAACCGAACAGACTTTGTTGCTTACAAGGATGCTCCTCATCGTGAGAACCTCCTAATTCCTTTTAGGCATTGTGCCTTAGGCAGTGTACCCTTTTGGGACATATCTCTGAGCAGCAGTGCATGTTATTGAGGGGACATAATTGGTGCAGGTGTAGCCACGGAACACGAGAATGGAAACTTGGTGCCGGCTTGTTATTTTAAAATTTTATTTCCTGACATCTTCACAAGTTTAATTTTTTTAAAAATAGACCTTCGGGAGGAATATGTGTGTGATTTTAAAAAAAATCCCTCAAAAAAAAAAAATGAAGTGAATGTTCTCCATGGAGACTTGCCATGTTGCCGCCATTTTGGCGAGTGAGATTGGCACTCTGAAGTTAGGCCCTTCAATTAATAGGGTACAGAAAGTCAAAGCATTTCTATGCCCATTATTGTAACTTGTTTAAGATAAGCTGGTTAATGCCTTCAGTAAAATAGCAGACAAAGGAATTTTCACGAGAGCGTGTTACTGCCATTGCACAGTAATATTTGAAGAACCCAATTGCGAGATCCAGGTATCGAGTCAGGTGTTCTGTTGCTCGCCTTTTAAGTGCGAGGGACCCCTGTTGGTTATTGCTTTCCTCGTTGTGGAAATGCTGAGGAGATTGTGGCCCCTGTTTCGGAGAGGGCAGTCGACCAGGAAAGAGCTGCTGGCAATTTATATTTAATTAGATGCTTTTCAGGTGAGTGCTCAAGGACGAGACTGTTGTAGGACCTCGTCATGGAGTATTCATTTAATAACCGTAATGCATAAATAGCCTTGAGCATGTAGCTCACCACTAACTCTGTAATCATTCCTGGAAGTGTAACTATCTGTAGTCCAGGTAAATGGCCCAAAAATGCGACTGGTTGAGTTCCGGCCAGAGCGTGTTGAGGTTTGAGTAGGAGAGGGGAGGTGGATTCCATTTACCACCATCAGTCTGCAGTAGGTTTTGTCACTTCTCAGCTTGGGTGCTAAGTGGAGCAGCCATGATGAAAGGTAGATATTCCAGGCTAATGGCATGGAGGAAATGCTGATCTACATTTTGTTCCACTGAAATTGCGGCCCCTGCTGGGAGCTTGCCGAGAGGCAAGGACGGTAGCCATGGAAACGACTATGATGTGGGAAGACCCTGCAATTTCTACCTTGAGAAAGGAATCCGAAGGCTAGTGGGTGGTATGTTGGGGGGGGAGGGAGGGGAAGTAAAAAAAAAAGTCCTTTTCCTGTTTCCAGGGGAACGCCCTTACTTGTGGGCTCTTTAACCTTTTGCCTGTTGCTTTATTGTGTCCATAGCTTAATATGTGCTCTTCTGATGGTGGCAGAATAACCAGAATATTTTGTGCTTTGTTTTTGCACTGCGATATTCAGGATTTTCAAAACACTGAAGCATAGGATTTCTGTGAAGTATTGATTTGTTAAAGAAAGAACTTGCATTTATATAGCGCCTTTTACGACCTCAGGGCATCCCAAAGTGTTTTGCAGCCAATGAAGTACTTTTGAAATATAGTCACTGTTGTAATGTAGGAAACGTGGCAGCCAATTTGCGCACAGCAAGGTCCCACAAACAGCAGTGTGAAAATGACCAGATAATCTGTTTTAGTGATGTTGGTTGAGGGATAAATATTGGCCTGGACACTGGGAAGAACTCCCCTGTTCTTTTTAGAAATAGTGCCGTGGGATCTTTTATGTCCACCCGAGCGGGCCTTGGTTTAACGTCTCATCCGAAAGATGGCACCTCTGACGATACAGCACTGGAGTGTCAGCCTAGATTCTTGTGCTCAAGTCTCTGGCTTCAAGCTTAAAGCTGCAAAATTAGCTCTGAAGTTTCCGTTACTTTGGATTTCCATCATTAGCTGCCTGTGGTCTTGCCCAGCTGAATTCAGGTTGAGCCAGGGCAGGTATGGGGCACCTATAATGCCAGGTTGCTCCTTGGAGACTCCTTATCTTCCACAGTCTCCTATACTTCAAAGAGGGTCATCCCTTCTCCTGTCTGCTTATGAGGATGTGGAGATGCCGGTGATGGACTGGGGTTGACAAATGTAAACAATCTTACAACACCAAGTTATAGTCCAACAATTTTATTTGAAAATCACAAGCTTTCGGAGGCTTCCTCCTTCCACCTGACGAAGGAGGAAGCCTCCGAAAGCTTGTGATTTTCAAATAAAATTGTTGGACTATAACTTGGTGTTGTAAGATTGTTTACATTTGCTTATGAGGAGATATTGGGTTTCTTTAGTCTGCCTGACCTGTTTGCCTCACCTTCAGACTTCATGTTCTTACAGCACCAACTCCAACTCATTCCATCTTCTTTCCCGTCCTCCTCTCTCGCCTTTCTCCAAAACCTTTCTGCTTCCTTAAATTGGAAACCTAGATGACAGGCCAAGGCTTATAGCACAGGACAACCATCCAGGTGCATAAAAGGAGAGGAGATAAATTAAACTGTAGTGGTTAAGTGATACCAGGGGTTGGGTATTAAATCTGAACTGGTTTTAAAAAAGAAACATTCACTTCCTTGCTTTTGTTCACCAGTTGTGCTCCCAGCTCCTCCCCCAGGAGCATAATGGCATGAAACCAGGATACTCTGTTGCCATGGCAAATGCAATAAAACTCACCCACTTCTCTTAGCAGAACTTACTGAAAGTCAAGTGCTTTGCCCAGTAATCCTTCTCCTGTCTAGACTGAAAGGAAAGCTCAAGCGGTTTATTGTCCTGCGAACACTCAGATGAGATTATTTTCATTGTGATCAGTCTTGCCCGCCCATTATTTTTTTTTTATAATAGATATATATCCACACCAGTGTCATTTATAACAATTAAGCCTGCCTTCTTGTTACCGAGAGCTGGCTGAAAGGCAATTTCACCTCCCCAACTCTCAGCCGGCGGGTGTTGTGCGTGTCGACAGGGCATTGCATTCAATTGATGTGCGATGACTGAAGGATTCAATTTGTGATGTAATCGCTACAAGATTGCTGGAATTCAATCTTCAGTGAATTACAGGGAGTTAACGCACATATTGTCGAGGGGTCCAGATGACATTCTAAACTGCGCGAGTGAAGCTCGAGTGGTTTACAACAGCCTTCGCACTCCGAGATTAGATTATTGGCTTGAAATCCCTCTAGGGTAGCTGTATTTTTTTCCTATAATTCAAGTTTGGAGTCTGTTTTCACACCATTAGTATCTGTCACTACCGGCAGTGACTGTCGTCGAGCTTTGAGCCATTGATGCACAATGACGTTTACACTGACAGATAAGCTATTATTACAGATTTATCAAGATACTAGTTTATTTTCTGTGTGGTTGAGTTCTTCTGGGGAAGGATCTAGTCTGGTGATTGGTACAATTAGGGTTTCTCCAGAGTTTAAAACCAGGACCTCATAAATGAAGTTTCTGGGGTATGGGGATAACAGGGTTACGGCAACCTACTTGGGATCATGGCGTCCTTGAAAGCATCTAGCAAACAGTCATCAACATGGCTTTGGAAAGGGTAGACCCAACCTCCTTGATTTGTTGGAGAAAGTGACAACCCAAGCGGATTTAGACTTTGATAAAGTTTTACACAAAAGGCTATGAGTTAAGCTGCCAGCTGTGTGTATTCAAAGTAAGATTTGGGTATGGATAAGAAATTGGTTTAAGGGCAGAAAACAATGGGTACTGCTTAGAGGAACAATGTTGAGGTGAGGGAAGTATTGACTGGGCTGTCCTGGAAGTATTGACTGGGCTCGGTGTTGGGACCACTGCTGTTTTTAATTGACACCAATAATCTGAATTGACGATCTCAATGCAAAGTGGTCAAATTTGCAGATGATACCAAACTAGGAGGGGCAGTGGAAGTGAAGGAGGAAGCCCAGAAATTACAAAATGAGCAAAAACAAATTATGTAAGTGGATTGAACAATGGCAAATGAAATTTAACTTCGACAACTGTAAAGTAGTCGGAAAAAATGTGCAACATATGTACCCTACGAATGATGATGTAATAGCCAAGGATGAAGTTGAAAGAGAACTAGGAGTCCTAGTAGACTCAACATGTCCGACCAGTGAAGAGCAGTAATCATCAAAGCCAATTGAATGTTGGACTACATAGCCAAAACAGTAGAATGCAAATTCAAAGACATGATCAAACTGTACTCGATCAATGATCAACATGATCAATCTTGCAATGCCTGGATTTAAAGTTCTCATCCTTGTTTTCAAATCCCTCCATGGCCTCGCCCCTCCCCATCTCTGTAACCTCCTCCAGCCCTACAACCCTCCGAGATCTCTTTGTTCCTCTAATTCTTGCCTCGTGTGCATCCCCGATATTCATTGCTCCACCAATGGCGGCCGTGCCTTCAGCTGCCTAGCCCCTGAGCTCTGGAGTTCCCTCCCTAAACATCTTTGTCTTTCTGCCTCTCTCTCCTCCTTTAAGACGCTACTTAAAACCTACCTCTTTGACCAAGCTTTTAGTCACCTGTCCTTATATCTCCTAATGTGGCTCAGTGTCAAATTTTGTTTGATAATCGCTCCTATGAAGCACTTTGGGACGTTTTACTACCTTAAAGGCGCTGTATAAATGCAAGTTGTTGTACTGTGCTATGGTCAGACTGCACCGTGAGTACTGTGTCTAGCTCTGGTCACCAAGAAACAAGGGAGACCAAGATTCAAGCGCTGGAGGCAGTACAGAGATGAGGCACAAGGTTGATTCCTACTGTCAGGGGTCTGAGTTACGAGGAAAGATTGGAGAGACGGGCTTTTCAGCCCGGAAAGGAGGTGATCTTATAAAGATAGATAAGAATATTGCTTTGGGAATAGGACAAGAGTACACAATTTCCCTTAGTAAAACGTAACTTTAGTATTAATAACGGGAAGTGCTTAAAACAGAGAGTGATCAACACTTTGAATGGTGGAGGCAAAAGCCTTGGAATCATTTAAGAAACAATCAAACTTCTGTTTATCTCGTTACCCAGGATATTGAATGGGTTCTGTGTCCCATCGCTTTAGGGTGGGAGCCAAGGAATGGAAAACTTTAAAAGATATGAGAATGATTTGCAATGTTCCTTTACCAGATGTCTCTGCAATAGTATTTAGTGATACTAGAAGGTTTTGCTTAAATATATTCAAAACCTCCCTACAAACTTGAATAATTATACAGTCCTTCCAAAATTTTACCGATATTAATTTTTTGATTGCTTTGAGTTCTCAAACACAAATAAAAAAAATATACAGCTGCTTTAATCATTTTAGAATATATAGCAAAGTGTAAATAAAAATTAAACAATGGCAGAGTTTCACTTTTTTTTCAGCAAGATACTTCAGGAAAAGTTGAGGTCGTGATTTACCTTGTTTTACTTTATTATCCAAAAAAACCCCCAAAATCCTGTTAACTTTCACATTCTAAAAATGCTCCTTTTTTCATCAATGCCCAAGGGGCAGAGGAGGGGGTGGAGCTTCGCAACTTCCTGCCTGTCCTGTGAATTGCTCGGCTGGCTGGCAATCATGAGCGAGAATACTGGGAGTTGTTGCCAATAATGTTATTCAGTCTTTGCACTTGCCACTGATAGCCTCATGAACTCCAAGCCTCAGGCTTCTCAAAGGGGCAAAGGCCTCTGATGGAAAACATGGTCGGAAGCATTTTACTCATAGAAAATCCTATTTTGTAGGAAAGTTTAATCATCTTGTAAATGTTGTAATTTGTGTCTTTATTGTCACATTAGAAACCCTATTTCCAGCAACAGTTCCTCAGTTTAGTGGAGAAAGCAGGTGACAGGATTTTCAACAAAAAGGGAAACATTAGATCCCCATCTCTTTTATAAGCTGATGTTTTGCTGGCTGCTCATTGTTTTCCTCATTGTTTTTTTAGTAGTTTAAGTATCCAATTTGCCTGCTTCCATTTGGTATTCTGTATTTGTTTCCCATCTGCTTTGGCGTGATTTCCTGTTGTTTTATGAACATGACATTTTGGACAAACGTGTGGTGTAGGGTTGCCAACTCTGGTTGGATGTATTCCTGGAGGTTTCATCACATGACC
Source organism: Heptranchias perlo (assembly GCF_035084215.1). Classification (NCBI taxonomy): domain Eukaryota; kingdom Metazoa; phylum Chordata; class Chondrichthyes; order Hexanchiformes; family Hexanchidae; genus Heptranchias; species Heptranchias perlo. The sequence goes on from NC_090352.1 coordinate 34,866,604, forward strand.
TCCTGCCCCCATGCTCCTGCCCCCATGCTCCTGCCATAGGTTGCCCGACACGTCCATCCTCGCTGCGCACCGGCTTCCCACGACCAATTGGAAAGCGAACAGACTCTTCGTTACCCGATTAGATGATTCTTGACTCATTCAAACAGCCTTTCCTCCCCCACCTTCAATATTTTTATAACTAATAAGCGAAAGTGTTAAAAAGAAAATGGAAAAAAAAACATTTTTTTTTTAACGCCCCTATGTTTCCTCTCCCGGATTGCTCGCAGCAGTGTCCTGGAGATTTATCTTCCATTCCTGGAGATTTATCTTCCGTTCCTGGAGATTTATCTTCCATTCCTGGAGATTTATCTTCCATTCCTGGAGACTCCAGGCCATTCCTGGAAGGTTGGCAACCCTATTGTGATGTGCATTTACACACTTGTGACAGACAAAATGTGCACTTGTTGCAAGGACCTTTTCTTTAGTATATACTCCCAGATATCCCATGGTATTCCTCAGGTGAGTCTGGGATTACATTGTTGCAAGGGAGTGATGCTGAGATGTGGTGAAAAAATTTGGAAAGAAGTTTATAAGAGATCTCTCCAGAGACACTGAAATGTTTTCAGATCGGTTTCTGGAAAATAAGTAAATAATGTTTTCTTTATTCACTGCAGATAAATAAATAAATCTCAGCATGTGTAGGAGGGGCAAGTTGCCTTTGCTGTCCAAATAGTTAGGATGTGGGTTTTGATAGCAAGCGCCAATAAATAAATTAAAGTTAAGATTAATCTAATTTGCATCTTTCCTTTTAACAAAAATTTCTGCAGTAGCACTTAGTATTATCAAAATATTATATTTGAATATATACATATTTAGATCAAGCCTTTTATTCGGAACCTCCTTCCAAACTTGAATAATGGTACAGTCCTTTCAGAATTTGCCACTGTGTCTATGAAACAATGTTGAATTTGTGTCCAGCACAGGCACGATGGGCCGAATGGCCGCCTCCTGTATCATTCAGTGAGAATTCCAAAAGAAATGCAGCTGCTGTAATCGTTTGGGATATATTAATTACATAAGATAAAGGACTTGCTCCTTCCCCACTTGCCTGTTTTTTCTTCAGCTGTATCTCTTTTCGTCTTCCTTATTTTACTTGCCACTACATTTGTGGGGGAATCAATCAGTTTACCGTATATACCGTTTCTACTTTCAAGTTATCTCAGATAAAATTAGTGTTCATGCTGTACTTTGTTTTTGATTATTTATACAATAATAAAATAACCTCAATTCCTTCCAATAATGGATTTCCTGGAAGTTTTCATCTACAGTAATTTTCATCAATATGGAGGAGCGCAGGAGGCAGCGAGGCTTGCAAAGGCGTAAAGGAAGTGGTGGGACTTAAAAACAGCAAGTCCTGGCACACACCGTGAATGGCCACGCTTGTTGTCAATCATAAATGTTTGAGCAGTTTCAGGCACAGATTTTCTTGTAAATGTTTTAATTTCTCATGTCTTTGTTGGCCCAGAAATTGCTCCGAGCGGTGAACCAACAGTGCTCGTTAGATTTAAACTCACACACTAAGTATCCGTGGGCTTTTCGGCGGCAACTTCCTTCAGTGGTGAACTTAAACAAGTCCCGCGTTCGTTTCCAGGCTTCTCAGAGCTCTCGGGATCGCTGTATCCCCATAGCCAATTAGCTTGAAGCAAGCCACGCTGAGAGAACCAGGAAGCTCATTTAGAAACCCCACAAACTAAGAGCCGGGAAGTGGCAGATAATAAGATTAGTAAATGTACTATTAAATCAGATAGAGAAAGCAAAATAAAGAGAGGGTATAATTAAAAGACTGAGATAAAAGGGGGATGCTAGGGGGATAGAATATAAAAACAGGGAGGTATTGCTGCAGTTATATAAGGTATTGGTGAGACCGCATCTGGAATACTGCATACAGTTTTGGTCTCCATACTTAAGAAAAGACAAACTTACTCTCGAGGCAGTACAAAGAAGGTTTACTCAGTTAATCCCGGAGATGAGGGAGCGGACATATGAGGAGAGGTTGAGTAGATTGGGACTCTACTCATTGGAGTTCAGAAGAATGAGAGGCGATCTTATTGAAACATATAAGATTGTGAAGGGGCTTGATTGGGTGGATGCGGTAAGGATGTTCCCAAGGATGGGTGAAACTAGAACTAGGGGGCATAATCTTAGAATAAGGGGCTGCTCTTTCAAAACTGAGATGAGGAGAAACTTCTTCACTCAGAGGGTAGTAGGTCTGTGGAATTTGCTGCCCCAGGAAGCTGTGGAAGCTACATCATTAAATAAATTTAAAACAGAAATAGACAGTTTCCTAGAAGTAAAGGGAATTGGGGGATATGGGGAGCGGGCAGGAAATTGGACATGAATTTAGATTTGAGGTTAGGATCAGATCAGCCATGATCTTATTGAATGGCGGAGCAGGCTCGAGGGGCCGATTGGCCTACTCCTGCTCCTATTTCTTATGTTCTTATGTTAGAAGGAACAAGTAAAAAAAAAAATTAACATTTTACATTTTTTAATTAAAAAAAAATTTTTTCTTTAAATGTCCAAAAACTATTAAAATCGTGAGTAATGAGATTCCATTTTTTTGGTTTTGGTTCGTAAATGTGCACTGCAGTGATGTATTCTGCCTGCTCTTTGTGCATGGAAACAGGGCGGGGGTGTTGTGGAGAGGAATAGTTACAGTGCTCCTTTAAAGGTGACCTAAACCTCTGGTGATGAAGTTATTCTTTCCGGATACAGTTACTTCTAATTAATCAACTTCAAATGTCTTTGTTCCTTATTCCTCTGGTCAGAACACTTATTTAGCCCAGATTGCAAGGTAGATGTGGATAAGAAAGCCTGTGCTATTATTTTGGGTCTTTTCTGCCTTTCTTATTTTAGATATTTGGGACTTGCGTTTCTAGCTCTTCTGGATGAGTTCTTGGCTCATCGCAGTCTCGAGAGTATTACCACTAGCTCCTGATGCCTTGGTGTGATTTGGTGATGTGTCCAGGATAACAAACAGAAAGCCTTGCTTCAAAGTTTTCCTCGGTCACTGCATGTATACTGTGCCTCCACAGGGTATTTCTTACATCTCTGAAAAGTGCCAGAGCATCACAGCTGACCTAGTTTCTGATATCAAGAAAAATTTATTGAACAATAAATGAACAAGCAAATAAGTAACAGTAATATTGAACATTTTTATTTACAGTCGATATATTACACTCTTCAAAAAGAAAATAATAAATGCTCATAATCTCAATGCTGAATTAGTAGTTGATAATGAACCTTTACATAACAACAACATCTTACATTTATACAGTGCCTTCAACGTAGTAAAATGTCCCAAGGCGCTTCACAGGAGCGTTATCAAACAAAATTTGACACCAAGCAGCTTGAGATATTAGGACAGGTGGAGGTGGTTTTTAAGGAGCGCGCTAAAGGAGGAGAGAGAGAGAGGTAGTGAAGCGGAGAGGTTCAGGGAGGGAATTCCAGAGCTTAGGGCCCAGGCAGCTGAAGGCGCGGCCGCCAATGGTGGAGCGACGAAAATCGGGGCTGCGCAAGAGGCCAGAATTGGAGGAGCGCGGAGATCTCGGAGGGTTGTAGGGCTGGAGGAGGTTACAGAGATAGGGAGGGGGCGAGGCTACGGAGGGATCGGAAAACAAGGATAAGAATTTTAAAATCGAGGCGTTGTCTGCTCAGGAGCCAATGTCGGCCAGCGAGTACAGGGGTGATGGGTGATCGGGAATTGGTGCGAGATGGACACCGGCAGAATTTTGGATGAGCTTAATTTTGCTTTACCAACAGCGGGTGCTCGCTGGCCTGTCCTATGTCTTTGAAAATTCCAAAATGACTGAAATGATTTGATCTGTCCACAATGACGGACGCAGTTGTTCTTTAAACTCCGTATATGTTGTGACTGAATTAAAGGAACAGTTACCAAGATAAAAATGGAGAAAAAAATTCAATGTTTTTTGGATAGGCTGTTCAGCTTATCCTGGCTTATCGACCCAGACCCCTCCCCCCCCCCCCCCCCCCCCCCCACAAACCCCTGTCGCAGCAATCCAGCCTTTTCCGAAATAATTCCACAGTTTTTGCCTCCACTATCCTATCTGAAGTGCATTTAATGTAAAAGCTTACTCTTTCTGTGTCAAGAGCTCCCTGAGATCAATCCTGAACTTTGAACCCGTGTCCTGCTGTCACGGCTTCTAGGGGTCCTGGGTAGTTAATGCTCCGATGTAAAGCCTTGTGTCCATGACATCATTGTTATTTAAATAGTGAAACTGATGTAATCGGTGGGCGCAGGGGACTTCGCACAGCAACTGAGAACCCGTGATTACATCACTTAAACTGATGATAATTAGCAGAAAATGATGCCATGGCAACCGAGGCGGCCTAAATTTGCAAGTGCTGTACACTTTCACCAGAGCAATAAAGATGCATTAAAAAAAGAGTATTCACAGTAATTAACAGGAGACAAGGGGACATAATATGATTAAATGATTGGCACGCTGGATAGTTTTTCTCCCTTCCCCACTCCCCACAAACAGAAATGTGGTGAGAGATGTGTGAAAGCATCCCTTACTTCAGTGTTACTTTGACTAGATATAGCACACTCCCACTCCATATGGAGACACTGTTGAAATAATCAGTTTTTTTTTTCCCCCCTCCACTCTCTCTCTGTCTCATGTGCCAATTAAATCACAATCACTCGTTCACACGTACAGGTGAAGTCTCACTTTCCCATGTTAACTAGGAAAGTTACGGCATGTCAGCAGATGTCAGCAATGAAGTCAGGCTGGCAAACTCACTCATGAGTAAGACGAGCATCGGATTCATAGAATCATGCCGCAGAGAAGGAGGCCATTCGGCCCATCGTGCCTGTGCCGGCAGTTTGAAAGTGTTGACCAATTAGTCTCACTTCCCTTGCTCTTTCCTCGTAGCCCTGCATTTTTTCCTTCTCATCTACATTTCTCATTGCTAAAATTGTTTTTAAAGGAAGAGTACATCTGTGCCCCCCACCCCCACATAACTTAATGAGCCCGTCACCAGTATCTGTGTAATGGTGAAGAAAAATAAGTGTAGATTTTCAGTGTTCTCTTCTCCCCCCACCCCCTCCCCCCCCCCCCAAACCAAACACACTCTTGTTAACAAAAAATGGGCAGCCTGTCTGCTGCTCTTGAAGTAGGTCTTATTATAAGCAGGTTGACTTTACTGATGCGAGCAGTTTGGGTTCATGAATGGAGAAGTGTGTTGATGCAACATTAAAACTTAAGTGCAATTTTGAGTTGATTTTTTTTTGGTGTCACCTGTGCTGAAGAGGCTTGGTGACAACATTCTTATGATGTCAAGGACAGCAACTGTTCCTGCCCTCGAGAGCTGCAACATGTGCCTCTCCATTCTCCCCCATCACTCTGGTTGAAGAATCTGCTGGGCTCTTAGCTTTCGAAGCAGTCGGCCTGGGCACCCAGCCTGACTCCTGTTAAAGGTCTTTCATGTTTGTTCTTCCGCACATGGAGCCACGGTTTGCTCAGATAGGATAACAACAACAGCTTGCATTTGTATAGCGTCTTTCACGCAGTAAAACGTCTCCAAGACGCTTCGCAGGGGCAATTATCAAACAAAATTTGACACCCAGCCACCTAAGGAGATATGAGGACAGGTGACCAAAAGCTTGGTCAAAGAGGTAGGTTTTAAGGAGCATCTTAAAGGAGGAGAGAGAGGCGGAGAGGTTTAAGGAGGGAATTCCAGAGCTCAGGGCCAAGGCAGCTGAAGGCATGGCCGCCAATGTTGGAGCGATGAAAATTGGGGCTGCGCAAGAGGCCAGAATTGGAGGAATGCAGAGATCACGGAGAGTTGTAGGGCTGGAGGAGGTTACAGAGATAGGGCGGACGAGGCCATCGAGGGATTTGAAAACACGGATAGGAATGTTAAAGTTGAGGTGTTGCAGGACCGGGAGATCAATGCAGGTCAGTGAGCACAGGGGTGATGGGTGAACGGGAGCTGGTGTGAGTTAGGATACGGACAGCAGAGTTTTGGATGAGCTCAAGATTATGGATTTACCGAAGTGGAAGGTAATTCTTTTTCTACAAAACAGAAGAGACAGATTTTTGCAGCACATTTACTGTTTAATATAAAATAACATTAAGTATAAATATATTTCTTCCCCACTCTTCAAGTGCTTCGACAGCACCTCCGAAACCCGCGACCTCCACCACCTAGAAGGACAAGGGCAGCAGGTGCATGGGAACACCACCACCCCCAACTTCCCCTCCGAGTCACACACCCTCCTGACTTGGACATATATTGGCCGTTCTTTCATCGTCGCTGGGTTAAAATCCTGGAACTCCCTACCTAACAGCACTGTGGGAGTACCTTCACCACACGGACTCTGGTGGTTCAAAAAGAAGGCCCACTACCACCTTCTCGAGGGCAACTAGAGACGGACAATAAATGCTGACCTTGCTAGGGACGCCCATATCCCAAGAATAAATTTTTTAGAAAAGGTTTCTCAGGGTGATGCTTCGTTCCTTTACTGAATCTTTGGGCTGCTTGTAGGCATTCTGCTAAGCCTGTTCTTAAGTTGCTGGGAGATGTGTGGGAGGGTGGCCTGTCATGATTCACCTGCTGTTTTGCTGACTTCCCTCCCCATCATCATTTATCATCTTCAGCAGTACAACTGAGATCGGAAACTTGCCGCAGAGGAAGAGCAAGTGCCAAACCCTCGCTGTTGACTCTTTTTACCCGTGTTCAACTTCAAGTCCCCAACCGCTTTGCGAATCAAGAACCAAAGATTGAAACAAAAATATTTCGCAGGAGCCCGTCACTGGCAGCCACTTTTGTCTGTACCTCCACAGACAACTTTCATGTGTAACCGATGGTTCGGCAGCTGCTGTCTGCAGAGACACTTGGAAGAATGTAATTGATGACTTTTTGGTTTACTGTTCTCCAGCCACTGAGGACGTGCCTGTGTGCGACCCAGACGTTCCCTTCAAAAGCTGCGTTACCAACCTTGAAGTGTTATCAGGACTGATACCCCTGTCAATGGGCGAGTTGATAAGTATGGAATGGAGAAAGGTCAGTTGGCCTTTGGAGCCCATTCCTCCCAACGGACTTGTGTACAATTTACACTGTAATGAAACAGTGCATAGAAGGTCAGTCAACATTTGAGAAGAGTGATCAGTGAAGAGTTTGTACCTAAAGCGACTTTTTTGTTGTTGAGGTTAACGGATCTTCTGCGCATTTTCAAAATCTTTCGTGTACTTTGTACTTCCAGCAGTGGCTGCTTTTCTTTCAGTTTCTATATACTGTGATGAATTCTGCAATTTAGTTCAGCTCCCGAGGGGGGCGATTATTATAAATGACCAAATCACAAAATTGTAAAGCTGCGAAATTTCTCCCTGACTCCCCCGCCCTCAAAAGATATTTGATTGAAAACTGCAAGGTATCGGTGAAACATTTCAGCTTTTATATCAAACCCTGACCAGTTATATTCGATAGGTGGTGAAAGGTGTTCTGTAGAGTACCCCACCATCCCAGCTCTGTACTGTTCATATAGGCGTGAGCTGAGTCAGAAGGTTGTGAGGAACGAAACCTTATGCCCAATGCTGAGGGAGCACTGCACTGTCGGAATTGCCATCTTTCAGATGAAATGTTAAACTGAGGCCCTCGTCTGCCCTCTCAGGTGGGCATAAAAGATGCTATGGCACGGTTTTGAAGAAGAGCAGAGGAATTCTTCCCGGTGTCCCAGCAAATATTTATCCCTCAACCAACACCACTAAAACAGTTGATCTGGTCATTATCACATTGCTGTTTGTGGGACCTTGGCTGTCGCGTTTCCTACATTACAACAGTGACTACACTTCAAAAGTACTTTATTGGCTGTAAAGCGCTTTGGGACATCTTGAGTTCATGAAACACGCCCCATATATAAATGCAAATCTTTATACCTTTCAATCTCATTTACACTTGCCCTCGTAACTTTTCACTTGAGCTACGTTGCCAGTATTGGAGGGGGAGAATATGGAAACTCTTCTTTACTCCTTTTCCCCCACTCTTTCGCTTCCTCCACCACACAAGTGTCCCGCTCCTGCTCACATGACTCTCTAGCTGCCGCTCGATGGAGTGCAAAGCTAAGGGTGATTTGCTCTGATCTGTTCTCCCTCCTTTGCTTCTCTGCTTGGCACCTTTTACGATTCAGGCTTCTCCAGAGATTGGCAAGTGAGTGCCCGCTGCGAACTGAAGCGAAACCTTATGCCCACGGTAATCTGGGATGGTGTGCCCTGGGAGTACAATAGACCTGTTTATTGTCTCTGAATTTACAGGTATAATTTCCACCACATGCCCACCTCATACCATTCACACCAGACTAGACACTACAGCATGCACTGGAGTAACCCGCCAAGGCTTCTTCGGCAGCACCTCCCAAACCGGTGACCTCCACCACAAGGGCAGCCGGCGCATGGGAACAGCATCACCTCCAAGTCCCCCTCCAAGTAACACGCCATCCTGACTTGGACATATATAATCGTTGCTGGGTCAAAATCCTGGAACTCCCTGCCTAACAGCATTGTATCATAGCAGGTACAGCACAGGAGGAGGCTGTTCGTCCCATCGTGCCTGTGCCGGCTCTTTGAAATAACTATCCAATTAGTCCCATTCCCCTGCTCTTTCCCTGTAGCCCTGTAAATTTTTTCCCTTTAAGTATTTATCCAATTCTCTTTTGTAAGTTACTGCTGAATCTGCTTCCACCACCCTTTTAGGCAGTGCATTCCAGATCGTTACAACTCTCTGCGTAATAAAAATTGTTTCCTCATGTCGCCTCTGGCTCTTTTGCCGATCACCTTAAACCCGTGTCCTCTGGTTCAAGAAGAAGGCTCTCCACCACCTCCTCAAGGGCAACTAGGGAAGGGCGATAAGTGCCGGCCTTGCCAGCGACTTCCACATCCAAGAATGAATTCAGAGAAAAAGATTCATAACAGATTGTCACTAACAAGTTTATTCACGGATGGCCACCTACAAGCAAGCACTAACAGCGAGTTGTTGAAGTTAGTCCAAATAACAGTTAATGAAATGGTTGAGAAGATTTTTTAAAAACGCTGCTCGAGTTCCTTTGGCTTTCTTTGCAGTTCTCTCTAAAACTGATGGGCAAATGGTTCTTACATAGTATTTACAGCACAGAAACAGGCCATTTGGCCCAACTTGTCTATGTCTGTGTTTATGCTCCACACCAGCCTCCTCCCACCCCTCTTCATCTCACCCTATCGGCATATCCTTCTATTCCTTTCTCCCTCATGTGTTTATCTAGCTTCCCCTTAAATGCATCTATGCTATTCGCCTCAACTACACCACGTGGTAGGTAGCGAGTTCCACATTCTAACCACTCTCTGGGTAAAGAAGTTTCTCTTAAATTCCTTATTGAATTTATTACTGACTATCTTATATTTATGGCCCCCTAGTTTTGGTCTCCCCCATAAGTTGAAGTGGAGAAGTGACACAGTCCTTACCTGTTAGTCTTTCTCGGAATTACATGGGTGCTCCCACCTACAAAGCTGCATCTTTGCCTCCGTGTTTGTTGTGGCTCAGTCAAAACCATAACTAACCAGTACGTCATAAGTGCCCCATTCTTACGTTGAAGTATGGAGTTGGGTTTGAGAAGCCAGTCTGGGAGACTGAGGTAACTTACTCAAACAACAACAACACCACCGCCGCCTGTAATGCAATAAAACGTCCCAAGGCGCTTCACGGGAGCGATTATGAACAAAATTTGACACCGAGCCACATGAGCTATTAGGACAGGTGACGAAAAGCTTGGCCAAAGAGGTAGGTTTTAAGGAGCGTCATAAAGGAAGAGAGAGAGAGAGAGAGGTAGAACGATGGACAGTTGACGCGTGCTAAAATGACGTGTCTATCCTCATTAGATTATGTCACTGATTAATAGTCCAGTGATCTGTGTTGTTCATTACCCTAGCACTTTGCTGTGCTTGGTTACTGTTTGTCCAGACGTCTATTAGTAACTAGCTGTATTGACTTGACTGGCATTCCCCTTATACACTGCAAGCAAAGCCAAAGGAAGAAAAGCCATTTTGAACGTGCTTATCTGTCTTAAAATAATCTATTTTTGAGCCACGGAATGTAGTACAGAGAGAAAATCCATAAAGTAAGGGCGAGAATAGTCCATGTTTGTCACAGTACCATCATTAATGGCATCTTGATTGGGGAGCTCACTGTGCAGGAGATTCACAGGCATCTGACTTTGAATTTTGCTGCACTATGAAGCACTGGTTACTTAATACAACGAGTTTATCCAGCCCGACCCTCTTACGATCATTGTAAGGGATTGATAGAAAATAGGATGACGGCCTTTAAAACCAGGCAAGAAGCATCTCCACCAGAAGGACGCAATTAAAAGCAATTTCACGGTGCAGTGTCCATCGATCCTGATACCTTTTAAAAGAAGAGAGTATTGCCCTGCGGTCGAAGCCTCTTGGCTGCCCATTCCTCTTAGAGACAAAGGTCTGAAAACTGTCTGTCTGTCAGTCATTTTCATTTCCTCCTGCTTTTTCAGAGCACTCTGTTCATTATCAATCATACTGCTTACTAAGACAAATCCCCCCCCCCACTCCGCCCGCTGTGGAATAATTTAGCTTGCAGCTGTGAATTAAGCATGGCAAGAACGCCCCGAACAACAGAATATTGACTATTTGGAACGATTTTGGGTGCCCGCAGGACCCTCTCCTACCTGATGTTACTTCTGCAGCGGGCCTCTGGCGGCCTCAAGGAACAGAGCATGTGCAGTGTTGTTAATTGATGCTCTGATTCGACCTGAAGTGTAGGGTCATGATGCACAGGTGAGTGGAAGGGAAGGGAATTGCAATTTATTTATTTTGGAAGCTGGAAGATGTATCTTGACCTTGGAGGGGCTGCAGCGCAGGTTCACGAGAATTATGACAGGGCTTAAAGGGTAAAACTATGAGGACAGGTTGCACAAACTTGGCTTATGTTCCCTTGAGTTTCGAAGGTTGCAGGGTGATCTGATCAAGGTGTTTAAAATTATAAAAGTACCCGATAGGGTAGATAGAGAGAAACTATTTCTACTGGTGGGAAATCCAGAACAAGGGGGCACACTCTTAAAATTAGAGTTAGGCCATTTAGGAGTGAAATCAGGTAGAATTTTTTCACATAAATAGCAGTGGAAATGTGCAACTCTTCCATCCCCCCCAAAAAAAAAGACTCTGGATGTTTGGGGTCAATTGAAACTTTCAAGATTTTTGTTAGGTAAGGGTATCAAGAGATATGGAGCAAAGGAGGGAAAATGGAGTTGAGATGCAGATCGGCCATGATCTAATTGAATGGCTGAGCAGGCTCGAGGGGCTGAATGGCCTCCTCCTGCTCTTAATGTTCCTGTGCCTGACGGGCCTTTTCCTCTGGCTGTGAACACAGGAAGATTAAAAATAGTACAGAGACACTGGTAGTCAGTCAGATCTTCAAGTCGAAAGCTGTGTGACAAAGTTTGGCTTGGATTAGACGTTTAACATGCAGGAGTGTAGTTAGGAGTTATTTTGTTTAAATCAACTAAGACAACTTGCTCATCTGAGGAAGCGTGACATGTTCATTATTTTGTATTAGTTGAAAACAAGTTGATTGAATTAAATGAACCCAATCCTAGCGTATGCTGTGTATGCTCACTTGCTGCTTGTGAAATAAAGCAGCTTAACGATTCGTATCTGGCCTCATTTTGCTAAGTGGTTGTGCAGTCCACCGTTGAAAAGGTCAAAGAATCATGCGGGAGGGCGCCTGTGAAAGACACGATATCCAGTTTGTATGTCGAGGGGGGGGGTGGTGGGGATGCCTTGTTACAGCCCCTGAGTTACACTCTTGTATAAGGCCTTCTGAGTCAATTCTGGCACGTAAGAGGCATGGGATCCGCTTACGGGAATGACTGACCCCTCCGAACCAGGGAAGATATCGAAGGCAAGATATTGGAATCTATAACGGGAATCCTGTGGGTACGTGGCCTCCATGAGAGAGATGCTGAATGGAGACCTGACAATTTCTCCATAGGGAGGAAGGGAGACTTGGAAGGCGATAGTCCTGGGCCGCTCTCGTGCACCCTAAACCCCACCCTCGCTTCTCCAGCGGCTGGTTACAGAGGGGCGTCAGTGGAGGTCATCATCGACAGTCAGCCTCAGTCCACCCGCCCCCACCCAATGGCTTGACCAAGATGGTGGTACGTTTGAGACCTGACTCAAATCCAACCCAGACTCGTGAAAGCCCTCTGTGTGGCATTTGTTAACGCTCCTGTGAAGCGCCTCGGGACATTTTACTACATTAAATGCGCTATATAACTGCAAGTTGTAGGTATTGGTGTTGTGAGGGTCCTGTGTGATATGAATTTGGAGAGGCATTTTTTAATACACGTTTACAAGCTCTCTCAGGGCGTGGTTGGTACTGAATGCATGCTATAACCAGCATTCAAAAACACTTGTAATGTATATATAGTTATACAGTTTTGCGCATTAGTATAGGGATGCTTCGTAACAGGTTTGGGATCGTTCCTAGTAAGGTGGCTAGGGCTCATTTCGAGAGGGGGGAGCATTAAGGGGCATCAGAAGAGTACCCCCTTACTACACCTGTGTAACATGTTATTTCCCACACCCGCCATCCAGGGGCCTCTTTGAATACAATTATTTGGCAGTTAGGAGTTGTGTTGTGCTGTGGTCCGTTCCCAGTAGGGAGTGAGCTGACCCTGTCCGAGCTCGTTTCGCGTTGGACCCTAGCATCCAGCAGACAGATCTGTCTTTGCTGAACTTAAATCTTAAGTTGTTTAAAGTGTGTTCCGCCAGATCCCCCATTGCTGCTGCTACTGCTGAATTTTAAAATGGTGGGAAATCTGCCTCATTACAAACATGCTTTTCTTTATTGTACAATTGCCAAAGATGTGGGCGGTTGAGTTTACCGTGTCATTTATAATTAAAATTTGACAATTAGTAGACTGGGGATCCAAAACTCTGCTCCCTGTATCCTAACTCGTGTCAAGTCCCGTTCATTGACACCCCCTGTGCTCGCTGACCTTCTGACTCAGAGGTGAGAGTGCTATCACTGAGCCAAGCTGACAGTTGTAGCCCTCTTACCATCGCTCAGTCTGTTTGGCTTCAGTACCATGCCTGAGCAGTGCATTTACCTACTGAGATGCGAGGATGGGAAGGTGGAAAGGTTTCCATTTACGCAGCTTTGATGTGTAGGCAGCAAGTTGGAGCCTCTTGCGTGCTGTGGTACAGAGTGCGTAGGATGTAGCTTCATGCTGAAGCCCTTCACTGTGTTAGTAGTCTCAGTGCTGCAGTGAAGCAGCCAGCAGAGGCCAGGAGCCATCTCAGAGGGAAAGAGAGTCATCCTGGGGTGGACTCCCATGCTTTCTGAAAGCCCTCTACCCTCTCAGGTGGACGTAAAAGATCCCATGGCACTACTTTGAAGAAGAGCAGGGGAGTTCTCCCTGGTGTCCTGGCAAACATTTATCTCCCAACCAACATCACTTTTAAAAAAAAACAGGTTATCTGGTCATCACATTGCTGTTTATTGGATCTTGCTGTGCACAAGAATTGGCTGCTGCCTTTTCTACACTACAACAGTGACTACACTTCAAAAGTACTTCATTGGCTGTAAAGCTCTATTGACTTTGGGACGTCCTGAGGTCGTGAAAGGCGCTGTATAAAATGCAAGTCTTTCAATCTCAGAGTGACAGTGGTAGAGGCCTTAGGAGCAGGCCTCAGATAGAACCATAGATTCTTACAGCACAGAAGGCGGTCATTCAGCCCATTGTGCCTATGCCGGCTCTTTCAAGATTTGCCCTCTGTGGCCAGGGATGAAAATGGAGGAGACCCAATTGAGGGACAAAGAGGAGAAAACAACTCGGGGTGGAAAAGAAGGAAGGGAGTTCATATCTTCACACATGCCCCAAAAAACAAAGCGTCGATATGTTAGCATCCTTGACTAACCAGTGATAATTAAGTGCATCCTTACAGCTGAATTGATGAATAAAGCTGACTTGTGAAACAAGCAAATGTGACAAGTTTGGTATTTGTCAGTTTGGTTACTGAATGCAATTAACCCTGTGCACCCCACCATCGCATTTCCCAATTCCCTGCCACATCCGGCAAGCTTGACATTTGAGTTAGCCCTCGTGAATGTCGTTAACCTTCCAAGTGCTGAAGCGCCTCTCTCACTTCACACCTTTCTTCCGACCTGCAAAAAGGCTGTCGTATTCCAGGAAATCAAAATTGTTTCTCCTCCCTCTGTGTCAAAGGAAGAATTTCTGATTCAGTACGACCCTGCCCCCGTTGTAGGTACGCTGGGAATCGCTCGTGTCCAGTTGACATGGTGGCTGTGTCTCAGTCACTGCTGGCTACAGCAACTTCTGATTCTCTCCAAGTGCAGCATGAAGCCCATATTAAGTAGTGGATTTGACAGCTCTCTGTGAGATGGGGTCAAGCAGTCAAAGCTCCTGAATTCCAAACATGTAACCTTTCATATCGAATGTACAAATCTCATATTTTGTAAGATTTGTCCAAAACTGGTAGCCATAAATATAAGATAGTCACTAATAAATCCAATAAGGAATTCAGGAGAAACTTCTTTGTCCAGAGAGTGGTTAGAATGTGGAACTCGCTACCACAAGGAGTAGTTGAGGTGACTAGCATGGACGCATTTAAGGGGCAGCTCTATGTACGAGGGAGAAAAGAATAGAAGGATATGCTGATGGGGTTAGATGAAGTAGGGTGGGAGGAGGCTCGTGCGGAGAATAAACATCGGCATAGACCAGTTGGACCCAATGGCCTGGTTCTGCGCTGTAAATTCTGTATAATTGTATGTAAAAGATTAGAATTTTGGGGGTGGGTGCTAACTGCCAACTCGGTTGTGGGTTCAAGCCCCACTCCAGGGCCTCATCGAGGCTGACACTTCAGTGTACTGCTGAGAGAGTGCTGCCTTATTGGAGGTGCCGTCTTCTGGGTGAGACGTTACCCATCTACCTGTTTCAGTGGTTCAGGTGGACATTGAAGATCCCACGGCACAATTCGAAGAACAGGGAGTTCTGCTGGTGTCCAGGCCATCGCCTCTTCCTCAATCAACATCACCAAACAGCAGATCACCAAGTCGCTTATCTGATTGCTCTTTGTGGGATTGTGTTTTTTGCCTACGTGACAACAGTCACTGCACTTTAAAAGTAACCACAGAGAATTACGTAGAATTTACAGCCAGTCACAGGCCTTTTGGCCCAACAGGTCTATGCCGGTGTTTATGTTCTACGTAAGCCTCCTCCCACTCTACTTCATAACTGATGAGATGTAAAACTTTCTGGGGCTTTTTGAGATGTGATAAGGCGCTATATTATGCAAGTCTGTCTTTAATTGTTGAGAGTTCAATTTGGTAACATTCACATGGTTTGAAACTGAATCTGTGTTTGGCTTTAGGTTCTTGGTGGGGCCGGCTCTTGGTAGTTTGAACTGTTGGAAAAATTGGTGGGAAGAGAAGCTGATCTTCAGCCTACGTGCCAGTGCTGAGTGTTACTATGGTTGGCGAAATATCTTTGAACCACACAACGGTACCCCTTCCTTTTGGTTTCCCTTTGTCAACCCCACAGAGGACACTATTAGAGCACTATACCCCTGTCTTTCAAGACCGCCATCATCAAGCCCCCCATAAAAAAACAAGCATCCTGCACTCCATCTGTCCTTGCAAACTACAGCACCAAAATGCCTCCTCAAAACTATCCCTTTCAAAACCGCCATCATCACTCCCTCCTCAAAAAAAAACACCCACCCTTAACACCTTTTGTCCTTGCAAACTACTGCCCCATCTCCAACTTCCCTTTCCTCTCCAAAGTCCTTGAATGTGTTGTTGCCTCCCAAGTCCGTGCTCATCTTTCCTGCAACTCACTGTTTGACGCTCTCCAATTAGCACTTAATTCCTGCCGCAGCAACTGAAATGGCCCGAACTAAAATCACAAATGGCATCTTCTGTCTATGTGACCATCGTGCAGTATCGCTCCCCGACCTCTCCACTGCCTTTTAACATGGTCGACCGCACCATCCTCCACAAACACTTCTCCTCCATTGTCCAGCTCAGTGGAGCAGGGGGCTAAGGATAAGTCCTTGGGGGAACTCCAGAGTTAATGGAGTATATGCGGGAAGAGAAACCATTACTGGAGATGCTCTGGCTATGATTGAATGGGTAAGAGTGGAACCAAATGAGAGCATCCCACTGAGCTGGACAATGGAGATAAGGCGATTATGGAGGAGGCGACAACACGTTCAAGGACCTTGGAGCGGAAAGGGAGGTTGGAGATTGGGTAGCAGTTTGCAAGGACAAAAGGGTTGAGGGTGGGTGTTTTTTTTTGAGGAGGGGGTGATGACGGTGGTTTTGAAAGGGATGGTTTTGAGGAGGGGAGGAGAACCATTTACAATGTGAGGTAGCTTGAGGACCAGGAAGGGAAGCTGGGTAGGCAGCAGTTTTGTGGGAATGGGGGTGATGGAACAAGAGGTGGGTCTCAATCTCAGGATGAGCTTGGAGAGGGCATTAAGGGAGATAGGAGAGAAACTAGAGAAACATGTGGGTTCAGGTCTTGTGTGTGGAGGGAGCCTGGAGTGAGGTTTGGCTTGATGCACAAGGAAAGCAACAGAAGCAACTGAATGGGTGGCCTGAATCTCAGCGACAAAGAAGTCTATGAGCTCCTCGCGCTTGTTATTGGAGGTGTGGATGGAGGGGGCAGGGGAGAGGGGTTCAAGGAGACGGTTGGTAGTGGAGAAAAGAAGCCAGGCAGGAATGTTTTCTTATTTATGATGAGTTCTTGCACATGGATCTGGTGCAAGTACCAGGGAGCAGCTGCTCCCTAATTATAGCAGAAACATTTTACCAGTGTTCTCATCACCTGGCATGCTTTCAACTGGGGTACGTCATTGTTAACTGTTTGACGGCTGACTGTTCCTCCTCGTTTGAGCGATGCATCAGCTTTTCTGTTCTGTTGCCTCTGCAGTGACAATGTTCTGGTAGCTCTGGAGTACGAGTCAGTAAGGGGTCCGCCTCCCAACCAGATGGCTGATTGTTCGAGTGCCAGGGCCGCCTGTCACTCAAACCTTCCTCCCACCAATGATAGCTCATCCTCGAACGGACCACAAGCAAGTGGCAAGCCGCGGTGAAACGCCTTCACCTATGGTGGGGGGGGGGGGGGAGTAAAAAAATCTTGTCACCTTTCTTGTTCCTGTCAAATCCGGTGCGGGCTCATTGCAGTCACTGGGCTTATTTTGCCGTATTGGAGCCAACACACAGAAGAAGATTGCACTTGAACCAATGCAATTTAATGTTCTTCTTGTACAGTGCTGTTCATCTCAAATTACTCCCACCAGCGTTAGACTTGTACACAGAGATGTGGGATGGGAAGAGGCCATTGGCCCCTATGTTTGAAGAATATTGCACTGTTCTGTCTCTCATATTTCTTACTCCTCTCAAGCCCTCTTTCTGCCAAATATATATCGGGTACACTGTTGAATTTGCTGATATCCTCCTACTCCTCATGACTCCCCATGCAGACCTGCATTGAAGACCCTTTAACCCAAATGTTACACAGCCAAAGATAGCCTCTCCGGACACAGCCCTTGTATGAAGCACACAACCTATAATTGTTTTGCTTAATGTTTTTTTACAGTTGAAGTTTGAAACTTTCACCCACCCACCGTTATGCTTTGCCGAAATCCCACTGCTGTTCGTATGTAGCTAGGCAATGCCAGTAATGCATGTTAACTGAGAGGCAAACTTATGGTGGGCAGTGCTGCTCTTGACCATTCTGCCTGGCCCCCTGGCCAACTCACTTCTCTCCTGGTGACCCAGCCCTTTGACAGAATGCTCCATTTGTCTGACTGAGGTGAAACTTGATATTACAGGTCAAGCTTGAATGAGAGTTGGAAGCCGAGATTCCAGTTTGGGTCATGCAGCTTGGATTCCAGCGATGTGCCGATGCTGCTTCCCAATCCTGGTACTTTCAACCATTCATTTACGTGATTTTCCTTCTGGGTTGTGGAGTACAGAGCGGATTGAAGATGAAATCGCAATTCCTTCCACGACACCGAACCCAGCCATTTCACTGTGAGGTGGCAGCAAATGGATGCCACGACACTCTGTCACGGTGAACGAAAGAAAATTATTGAGTTAGCCCTAAACCGCTGTGCTATACCAACATAGGCAGAGCCTGAGTGTAGGCTGCCTGGCAACCCTCTCAATCAAAGGGCGGTGCAGGGAGAAGGAAATACAATTATCGTTTCTCCTTCCCCTCCCCCTTGATATAAAAATAAGAGTAATTATCTAACAACAGGAAAGAGAGAGAGACTTGCATTTATATAGCGCCTTTCTTGACCTCAGGACATCCCCAAAGCGCTTTACAACCTATTAAGTACTTTTGCGGTATAGTCACTGTTGTAATGTAGAAAACGTGACAGCCAATTTGCACACAGGAATGTTCCCTAAAACAGCAATGCGATAATGATCAGATCATCTGTTTTTAGATGTTGGTTAAGGGATAAATATTGGCCAGCTCTTCTTCGAAATAGTGACCATAGGATCTTTTACATCCACCTGAGAGGGCAGATGGGGCCTCGGTTTAATGTCTCATCTGAAAAACGGCATCTCCTACAGACGGCACCTGCAACAGTGCAGCACTCCCTCAGTACTGGCACTGGAGAGTCAGCCTAGATTTTGTGCTCTCAAGCCCTCTGACTCAGAGGTGGTAAGTGCTGCCAACTGAGCCACAGCTGACACAACCCACTTTCTAGATTGTTCTACTCCACAAACCGTGCCCTGGTGTGTCTGCAAATGCTGTATTGAAGTTGCATCTCAGGAATGGAGAGTGAGCAGCTTGGCTTGATGTGCTTTCGCTTTTTAAAGGAAAAACTTCTCCATTTGTGTAATTTTGTACCCTTAGGTCACATTAGATACTCGCTATTAGCCGTGGCTCATTGGATAGCATCCAGTAGATGAAACCCCAACTTTATTTTTCCTTTTCCCTCCTCTACTCGATGCTGTCTTCACCAGACCTCCACACGTCCATACTTCAGCTGGATCGTGATCAGGAGCAGGAACCTTTCTTTCCCATTCCCTCCCTCCCCACCACCTAGATGAAGGATGCCAGGGCCCCTACTGCAAATTATCTAACTCAAATAGGACTGAACTCGGGATCCTTCCTGGTCTGTATGGCTTGATACCACCTTGGGCCAGTGCATTTTGCAACTGCACCATGGTGAGGGCGGATGGGTCAGGACAAGGACCTTGAGGTTCTCTGCCCCCCCCCCCCCTCCCCCCCGCCCTCCAAGAATTCTGTCCCCTGTGTCTGAAAAAACAACTCATGTTAAGTCACAAAGAAATCTGCCTCAGACCATTTCACCTTCATAGAATAGAATCATAGATTCATACAGCTCAGAAAGGGGCCATTCAGCCAATCGTGCCTGTTCCGGCTCTCTGAAAGAGCTGTCCAATTCGTCCCATTCCCCCCTGCTCTTTCCCCATAGCCCTGCAAATTTTTCCTTTTTAAGTATGTATCCAGTTTCCTTTTGAAAGTTACAATTGAACCTACTTCCACCACCATTTCAGGCAGTGCATTTAAGATCGTAACAACTTGCTGCGTTAAAAAAAATATTTTCCTCATCCCCCACTATTTCCCCCCTGCCCCCAAAACCAGCTTTGTCATCTGGTTACCAACCCTCCTCCCAGTGGAAACAGTTTCTCACTATCTACTCTATCAAACCCCCTCATAATTTTGGACACCTCCATTAAATCTCCTCCTAACCTTCTTCGCTCTAAGAAGAACAACCCCAGCTTCTCGAGTCTCTCCACGTAACTGGTACCATTCTCGTAAATCTCCGCTGCACCCTCTCCAAGGCCTTGACGTCCTTTCTAAAGTGTGGTGCCCAGAATTGGACACAATACTCCAGCCGGGGCCTAACCATTGATTTGTAAATATTTAGCATAAATCCTAGCTAGGGGGACGGTGGGAGAGTGACCTCTGCAAGAGGTTTGTGTGTAGTTTTATTTTAGTGAAATAGTTTTTATTTTAAAGAAATGCGTGCAAATGAAATCAAAGCATGGAGAATCGAATGTCTGCAGGCCAATGTTTGGGGTCAGTGCTGTCTAGCTGATCTTCCCTGTTCACATGAATTCTAAGCGGTCACCTTTTGACTGTAACTAAATTTTGCTTTTATTCACTCCCGGGGAAATGTAATACAAACACAAAATTCACGAAAAGCAGGACATCAGCAGAAATAAGGCAGTCACGGTACATTTTTTTTTATTAACCACATGCGAACGATCTGCGATGAGACCGAGGCCATTTCATTAAAAGTCTTTCCCGAACAGAGAGAATAACTTTAGTGTTTGCCGTTTATTGTCTCATTCTGATGGGAAGAAGGCACCTTGACTTCTTCGGCAGACTCTCAGAAAATAGAGTCAGTAAAGTGTAGCAATCATTTAACCACCTCGAGGTCATTTATTTTTAGTGTATTAAAAAAAACCCCATTATGTTAAGGGCGGTGGAAGCAGATTCAATAGCAACTTTCAAAAGGGAATTTGGATCAATACTTGAAGGGGAAAAAAATTGCAGAGCTATGGGGAAAGAGCAGAGGAGTGGGACTAATTGGATAGCTCTTTCAAAGAGCCGGCACAGGCACGATGGGCCGAATGGCGGCCTCCTGTGCTGTAAGATCCTATGTTGCACTCTTACTTTTGTTAGGCTGTGGATTCACCCACCTCACCCTCCACAGGACCCGTTCATGATCCCAGCCCCGCAGTCATTGCTCATCCCGTGAGGAAAAGTCGGAAATAGAGTGTCGGAAACATCACAAAGTGTTTCACGTTTACTCTGGAACGCAGTCACTGTTGTTATATGGGCAAACAACCGATTTGCACATACAGCAAAGTCCCACAAACAGCAACGATATGAATTGTTCAGTGAAAGGAATATTGATCAGCAGGAAAACTCCCTGTTCCTCTTCAAAATAGCCCATGGGATCTTTAACATCCACCTGAGCAGCCAAACAGGGCTTTGGTCTAATCTGAAGGGCGGCATCTCTCACAATGCCACCCTGCACTGAAATATCAGTCTAATTTGGGGTTTAGTGTGACTGAGCAGGCAGGGAATGAGGGGTGGGGTGTGGGTGGAATCAGATGATGGTATGGAGTCTCTGGTGAGAACTGAACACAGCATCTTTGACTCTTCTAATTTAACTGGAGCAAGTTTGGCTTATCCATGATTTGATGTCCGACGGATGTACGTGTTAAAGCTGACCGCCATGCTTGCAGATAATGGAGGCAACATGTCTATGGGAAAAGGATTCAACAGATGGTGGGATCGATTACTGACTCAGCGAGGAATGAAGCGATATGGGTTTGGGGTAGGAAGCCAGGGTTATCCCAGTGCATTGGAGCTTTGCTCTGCACGGAGGGGGATGTGGGTTCTCTGTCGCAACACTGCGTTGGGAAAAAAAGGAAAGAAAATCAGAGTCATCAGAGTTTTTATAACAAGGTATAGGCCCTTAGACAATAACAACTTGCATTTATACAGCGCCTTTAACGCAGTAAAACGTCCCAAGGTGCTCCACAGGAACGTAATCAGACAAAATTTGACAACGAGCCACATAAGGAGATATCAGGACTGGTGACCAAAAGGTTGGTCAAAGAGATAGGTTTTAAGAACTGTCTTAAAGGAGTAGAGAGGCGGAGAGGTTTAGAGAGGGAATTCCAGAGCTTAGGGCCCAGGCAGCTGAAGGCACGGCCGCCAATGGTGGAACAATAATGTAACAGATTCGGACGTGACACTGATTGTTAATCAATGTCTCATTTATTAATAGTCAAATTAAACATGTAAAGTATCAAATATTTAGACAGCAAAGATCAAAATAATATTAACCCGTTTGATCTCTGGGCAGAGTTCATAATTAAGTTGGTGACGTGGTCGTTTCAAGTTTTCCCACAGTGAGGTAGTCCTCTGATGGTCTGGTGTTGTTCTGACAGAGGTGTCATCTTCAGGCAGCTAAGTGTTCTTTCAACAGTTGGGTGGTCTTTGCTGATTCCTCTGCCCTGAGCTCAAAAAATGTTGGGTTTTTATGTGGCCCCATCACAGGAGACTCACACCATCAATGGAACAACACTTATATAGAAACATAGGAACAGGAGTAGGCCATTCAGCCCCTCATGCCTGCTCCGCCATTTGATAAGATCATGGCTGATCTGTGATCTAACTCCATATACCTGCCTTTGGCCCATATCCCTTAATACCTTTGGTTGCCAAAAAGCTATCTATCTCAGATTTAAATTTAGCAATTGAGCTAGTATCAATTGCCGTTATGACCCTTATAGATTAACATAGTTGTTTTTCAAAGAACTCAAGGTGGTCAGCTTGTTTTAACTTTAGTCATTTAACAACAAGACTCCGTTCAAGGAAGTTTCTCAAGGAAGCCAGTTTGTTTGACCGCATTGTCCCATGATTCTGGTCTTAGCGCTATCTTTGGATTATTGTTCCGCTATCTTTGGGTCATTGTTCCTCTTTTACCACGTAGCTGCCTTTCCTCACAATGAGGAAAACAAGGATCAGTCACTAGTGAAAGGTTAACGATCTACAATTCAGCAAAATACGCAGCACACGCAGCAAAATAAGCAGCACAGCCTGCAGAGCATGATGGTTAGTAGCATTTATGAAAAAGATGTCAGTTTTTCCCTGTTTCCAATATTCTTACAGATTCCACACCTTGAGGGGGAGAAGGCTAAGTCTTTGACCCCTCACTTATTTAATCAATCTAGCCCTATAGGGAAATAGGCTGGAATGACACAAATTCTGTTTTAACTCAGAGATCCACCTACGGAACCAGCAGGTAGACACTATTAGGGATATGGTAACCAGGGCTTGTATGATCAGGAAAGCATACGACTCTAAACATGCCCATGGGGATTCACCAGCATTATAGACATTCTCCCACCATGATTTAGCCCCAAGAGTTTGTATACCTTTCCCTGTTTCCTTGTTATCCTGCTGCATTTTGACCAGATGTTTTTGAGAGGTTAACACTTCTATCCAAGATGCTTTTAAGACTGAATGATGAAGGGGGAATGGGCTGCCCGAATCGAATTACAGCCTGTAGTGTTTCCTCCATCAAGTCCCCACGGATCTTCAGTCATGATCAACTATAGTTACCGGGGCGACCCGATGGGCCCCTAGTTTGAACTCGTGGGAGGGGGTTACACATCCTATTGACCGTGTTAGTGGACACTCCCTACCTCCATCTAATGTTCCTGATAGCGCGTGTAAGTACACTTAATGCTTTTGTGGCCAAAATTTACAAGCTTTCTGTCTGGAGGGTGATGTTTACTTGCATTTTTGTTTCATTATGGCAATAACAGGCACCAATATCTTAGCCCCAGTTTAGTAATTCTGGTTGGTGTGAAGCAAGATGTTAATCGCCAAACTGGACATATGGTGTTGCCTTATGTGTAGTAATTCTTGTAGTTGTAAAGCAATACCTTCCTCTCCCTGAATAAACAATGTTGGTCCTTCTCAAATTCAGTCGTACAATTAGGGGATTCCTCATCCAGGATGAAACCACAAGCTGGCGGTGCACTTTGTAAAACGCCACATCCGCACAATCAGGATCCACTTTTCCTGGAACAGCATGAAGTGTTTGGTGCAATCCAGAAACCCTCTTTTTCCTCTTTGCTGATAGCTTCGATCTTTGAATAATTTGCAAATTCCTTATGTATATCATCCTCCAACAAGCCCATCGATTCCACTGTAAATGCTTTCCTCAGTTTTACATCAGCAGATAGAAGTGGTATTGTCACTTACCACAGGAATCAGTCATGAAACAATGTCACTTTGCTTGCAAGGCTTCCTGGTATAATACACCGATCCAAGTCTTCCCATCCATATTCCCATCTGATTTCCAGATTTTCATTTGTTTGTCCAATATAAAATTTGGGATCCAATTGTTTTTTACAGCATTTAACCCCCTTTTGAATCTGAACATTGTAAAAAAACCCTCCATACATAATTGCCTTTAAGATCAGTTGTTCCTTAGTCTTTGTTATTCTGAATGATTGCCAGTATCCCTAACCTATCTCTGCCAGTCCTTTTATTAAAACCTGGGACTCTCCTTGTTCTGATATAACATCTCCCATCTGCCTATTCATTTCATTAAGTAATCCCTCTATTTGCTTGTGCATTGTTTTATCATGTTCCCATTGTCTCTATGTGAGTTCACCTAAATCTCTTCCTGATTGCACCGAGTAAAACTGTGTACCATGTCTCTTAGCGTGATAAAAAGTCTACATACATTCATTACATAAATCAGAAGACAAAAGATACAGAAAGAAAAATCTAACAGAGCAGGAATAATCTCTAACAGCACATCATAACAAGCTTCTTGTGTTTGTGTCACCTCAAGTTCGTTCACGCATCTTTTCCTGCGTCTCCCATTTTAAAGTTTTAATTATATTAGTCTCAATTTTAGATCACGTCTACATGTCTGCACTCAGACATGCGTGCAGGGAAACAGTCACATGGACCTAGCTAGCGCTTCCCCTGCTTGATACAGCAATCCAAATTGAGCACCTTCTATGACGCAGTTTTCCTGTCATACACCGTTAACTTAGGTGAGTTTACCCTTTGCTTATACACTTCTCCCTCTAAGTATTTCACAGACTGTGGTTCTGCCAATTCTGTAAATACTTGGGACGTAAAATCCACGACAGGTAAGGGTAGGGTAAAAAATTGAGGTTTATTCTTATCCCTAACTTGGCCCATTGGGAGGTTCATAGAAAGGTACGGCACAGAAGGAGGCCATTTGGCCCATCGTGTCCATGCCGGCCGAAAAAGAGCTCTCCAGCTTAATCCCACTTTCCATCACTTGGCCCGTAGCCCTGTAGGTTACGGCACTTCAAGTGCACATCCAAGTACTTTTCAAATGAGTTGAGGGTTTCTTCCTCAACCACCCTTTTCAGGCAGTGAGTTCCGGACCCCCACCACCCTCTGGGTGAAAACATTTCTCCTCAGCTCCCCTCTTATCCTTCTACCAGTTACTTTAAATCTGTGCCCCCTGGTCACTGACCCCTCTGCTAAGGGAAATAGGTCCTTCCTATCCACCCCATCTAGGCCCCTCATAATTTTATATACCTCAATTAAATCACCCCTCAGCCTCCTCTGTTCTGATGAAAACAGCCCCAGCCTATCCAATCTTTCCTCATAGCTAAAATTCTCCAATCCTGACAACATCCTCGTAAATCTTCTCTGTACCCTCTCTAGTGCAATCACATCTTTCCTGTAATGTGGTGACCAGAACTGTACGCAGTACTCAAGCTGTGGCCTAACTAGTGTTTTATACAGTTCTAGCATAACCTCCCTGCTCTTATATTCTGTGCCTCAGCTAATAAAGGAAAGTATCCCGTGTGCCTTTGTAACCACTTTATCTACCTGTCCTGCTACCTTCAGGGATCTGTGGACATTCACTCCAAGGACCCTCTGTTCTTCTACACCTCTCAGTATCCTCCCACTTATTGTGTATTCCCTTGCCTTGCTTGCCCTCCCCAAATGCATTACCACTTTTCTGCCCACCTGACCAGACCATTAATATCTTCCTGCAGCCTTCAGCTTTCCTCCCCACTATCATGTTCATAATGACACGCATGCTTCTTTATAGTCCCAACATAGTAGTGTAGTGTCACCAGATTGCGGATTGTTGATACAGGTGGAACTTCAACCCTCACATTTGTTTCACCGTTTCTCTTAGAATACCAATGGCCAAGATCATAGTCCCCTAACATATCCGGGACTTCACCTCGCATCAAAAATCCCAGTGTTTGATCGATAAACGAAAGCACATATGCTCAGTAAGCCGTACAAATGGTTGCCCGTCCTATTCCCTTTGCTCACTTGTTTCCCTTGTATATCATCTCAGTTATTTTATCCTGCTTCTGAGTGAAAAACTTGGCAATGTTGTGCATGTTATAGACGGTGTCCTGTTCTTCCTGTGCTAGCTCGTTGATTGCGTTTAGGATTGGTGCATCAACCAGTTTGGCCCGTGCATGCTCATAATGACGCGCGTGCTTCTTTATAGTCTCAACATCGACCCAATTCCAAATTGACATTCCTGTTACGAATACCCCGTTATTGTACCTACCCACCCCACAGCATCCGACTGTAATTGTCTTGTCCTGAAGATGCCCTCTTCTGGTCTAGTTTCTGCCCCCGTTATGTTATCTATCACTCTCTACCTCTCGTTCCCATTTTATCTGCACGTCTCCTGTGGGCATTTATCATAGTATCATAAATTGGACGTTATTCACTTAAGACACATTTTAAAGTTTCTAAGTCCCTGTCATGTTATACTCCCCAATAATAAATGTAATTAATATCACATTGTCCATTTCGCTTCATCTATGGAGAAAGCAGAAAGAATTGTTTCTTCTGTCTCCGGTTTCTTTGGAGACTTGGATTAGAACACCCTACACAATCTTGACCTGATGTTTCAACTGACTGTCGCCTTCGACGCTCTCTACTGTGCTACCGACTAACTTTCCCCTGTGGACGGGCATAGATCCACAGGTTCAAAGTCGTCCCTAATGTGGAACTAGTTTTTCAAGGTGGCCAGTTTGTTTGACCACATTTTCTCATGGTCCTGGTCTTATCGCTATCTTTGGATTATTGTTCTGCTTTTTGGGTCATTGTTCACCACGTAGCTGCCTTGCCTCACAATGAGGATACCAAGGATCAGTCACTAGTGAAAGGTTAACCGTTTACAGTTCAGCAAAATAAGCTGCACACGCAGCAAAATAAGCCAGCACAGCCTGCAGACCGTGCTGGTTAGTAGCATTTAAGAAAAAGGTGTCAATTTTTTTTCCTATTTCCAATATTCTTGCAATAAAAATCGGAGATGCGCAAGAGGCCAGAATTGGAGGAGCGCAGAGATCTCGGAGGGTTGCAGGGCTGGAGGAGGTTCCAGAGTTCGGTGGGGGCGAGGCCATGGAGGGATTTGAAAACAGGGATGAGAATAACAACAACATCTATTCCTTTTTTGACAGCTCCATCCCACCTAATCTCCCTTTTCACTGTATTCCTCCTGCTACAAATTTTGAGTCTGCACTAGACAGTCCGTCGGGTTCAGTGACAACAGACACCCTAGTGAGTGGACCCTGGGTACCCTACGATCAGGACTTTGCCTTTACTGCCCACCGTTTGGCCATACCATAGCGTGACCTAGGGGCCGTAACAATACCACCCCTCGTTGTGTGCTGGATACTGTGATCTCAAATGTGTCCTATCCACGTTTCTCCTATCTTCTTGGAAGGTGGATTGATGGTGAGGCTTGACCAATTGTAAACCCACTGCAACTGGGTAGCTGTCAGAACCCCTAAAACTAGAAGACAAGGCTTCCCCCACCTCCCACCCCCAAGAACATATATTTATATAGCACCTTTCATGTCCTCAGGAAGTCCTGAACCATGTTGCAGCTGATGAATTGCTTTGGAAGTGTTGTTTTGTAGGCAAATTTGCACACAGCAAGATCCCACAAACATTAAATGAATGAATGGCTAGTTGATTTGTTCTTGCTGGTGTTGGTTGAGGGAGGAGCATACCAAGAAAACAGCCTGCTCTTCAAATAATGCCATGGGATCATTTGATCATTTGGGGGGGGGGGGTGGGCAGGGGCGGGGGAGAGGGTTTACATAGAATTACATAGAACGTACAGCACAGAAACAGGCCATTTGGCCCAGTGGGTCTATGTCGGTGTTAATGCTCCACACGAGTCTCCTCCCACCCTTCTTCCATCTAACCCCATCAGCATAACCTTCTAACATCTCATTCCAAAGTGCAGACTTCTGGAAATGCGGTCCTGCCCCACTGCTGCGCTGAAGGGTCGGATCAAACGATGCGCCCAAGTCTGTGGCGGGGCTTGGGCCCACGGTCTTGAGGCGAGAACATCGCCAACTGAGCCAGGGTGTTCCATCGAGAGGAGAGTTCTGAAGTTTCAGCTCCAAAGAGAACAGAATGTGAGTGGAGCAACACTCCAGGAGCGTGCGATCTCTCTTCGTACTCTGTATTCCATCAAGAGAGAGTCTCTCGTATTATTAATTCACCCTGCTGCTTCACACCTGACATTTTCTTCAATTTCCTTATTGACATTGGGGAAAAAAAAACACATCAATTAGCAGCTTGAAAATGGGAACAAACAAACAGCAGAGCCCGATAAAAATCAACCATTTTGAAGGGAGGGCAAATCTATTCAGTGGTGCTGACTGACTCCAAATGCATCTTCAAAGCAAGGTTCTCGAAATAGCAAAAGAAAATTAAATTTTATCAGCGAGAAATATTTTTTCTGAAATTGTTTTTTTTATTATTAGTGAATCTCCTCTGAAGAAACTGATTGCAACCAGTGGGGTAGATATATCAGAAAAACTTATTAGTCTACTGTAGGAATTGAGAATCCCATGGCGCTGGTACTCACCATGGGTTTTGGCTTCCACAGGGTCCTAAAAACCTCCACTTCAAAACTCTTGATGTATAAAAGACTGAAACTACAGCTTTATTTTTTTTTAACCCGTTACTAATGCACAGTAGGGATAATTTAATCCAATAGACCTGGTGGTTGTCATAGGAACGGGAAGCTCGTAGATTCACAGAAATTGCAGCGCAGAATTTGACCCTGTGCTAGCTCTTACAAACAACAACTTGAATTTATATCGCGCCTTTCACGTAATAAAACGACCCAAGGTGCCTCACAGGAGCGTAATCAAACAAAATTTGACACCGAGCCACATAAGGAGATATTGTGACAGGTCAAAGGGGTAGGATTTAAGGATCATCTTAAAGGAGGGAGAGCGAGGAGGAGAGGTTTAGGGAGGGCGTTCCAAGGGCTTAGGGCCTAGGCAGCTGAAGCGATGAAAATCGGGGATGCGCAAGAGGCCAGAATTGGAGGAGCGCAGAGATCTCGGAGGTTCGTAGGGCTGAAGGAGGTTACACAGATTGGGGGGGGTGGTGGTTGGTGTTGAGGCCATGTCGGGATTTGAAAACAAGGATGAGAACTTTAAAATCGAGGCATTGCCAGACTGGGAGCCAATGTAGGTCAGAAGGTCTCCGGTTCCATTTGTGGCTGGTACATTTGCCTTAAACGTGATACCATTTTAATGGCTCTGGTGTTTTCTTAGTTTCCTTTATTTGCCAATCCCTGTACTCAGTCTTCTGTCACGGTTGGTATTTAATGACCCTTCAATCTCCTAATCAACTGAAGATTGCTCAAGAAGACCACAGTGCTGGAAGTTGGTCTCACTTGTACAGAGATGGGGCAGGTGTCTGAGTCAACACTTTCTAATCCATAATTAATTTTAGTTATATAAAATGACTCAGACTATGAATATTAACCTTATGTTTAAATCAGGTTATGCTGTGGTAGTCTGTTTAAATGGCATAAGGTTATTACAGTTATTTTGCAAATTTGGTTCTTAGAATAGTTTTAAATAAATGATTTTTTTTTGGTGCCGGAGGGCACTTTGTTCTGTGCAGAGCAGAATGCAAATGTACTGATGGCACTGCAACACTCCTGTAGAATAGCAAACCCAATAAAATGTCATTTTGCACCTCTGGTGTAATGTGAAGCTGGTACCAGAGGATTATAAGCAGGTCTCCCTCTAGAGTCAGAAGACTGGTACTGCAGTATTTCAATTTATTCAACAGGTCACATGGGTTTTCTGCCTCAAAGTAAAAAAATAGTTGGGGTTTGATTTTTCTTCCCTAAAACACATCTTGTGCACAAATCTCATCCAAATGTTGTGTACAGCTCTAGTTTGAAGACCACAGACTGCCAACACCCTTTTACCAATTCTGCATCGTTGGATAAATTTGGTTACCTGGATAACTTCTGGCCAAACTGGCCAGAGATAACATGTTACATAGAATTACATAGAATTTACAGCACAGAAACAGGCCATTCGGCCCAACTGGTTTATGCCGGTGTTTATGCTTCACACGAGCCTCCTCCCACCCTTACTTCATTTATCAACATATTCTTCTAATACTTTCGCCCTTGTTTACTTATCTAGCTTTCCCTTAAATTCATCTACACTATTTATTAATAGAGGCATTCAAAATCTTGAGGGGTTTTGATAGACTAAATAAGGAGAAACCGTTTCCACTGGCAGAAGGGTCGGTAACTAGAAGACACAGATTTAAGATAATTGGCAAAAGAGCCAGAGGCAAGATGAGAATTTTTTTCATGCAACATGTTGTTATGATCTGGAATACACTGCCTGAAAGGGTGATGGAAGCAGATTCAGTAGTAACTTTTAAAAGGGAATTGGATAAATACTAGAAGGGGAGAAAATTGCTGGGCTCTGGGGAAAGAGCAAGGGAGTGGGACTAATTGGATAGATCTTCCCAAAGGCCGGCACAGGCACGATGGGCTGAATGGCCGCCTCCTGTGCTGTAAGATTCTGTGATTGTATTCGTCTCAACCACTCCATGTGAATGCGAGTTCCACATTATCACTACTGTTGGAATTAGTTTTGTCAAAGATACCCGGATATTGAGGAGTGGGAGTGATCTCTACATGAAGCTTCAAAAGAAAATGACCTAAAGAAACAATTCATAGAATCATACAGCGCAGAAGGTGGTCGTTCGGCCCATCGTGCCTGTGCCAACTCTCTGAAAGAGCTATCCAATTCGTCCCACTCCCCTGCAAATTTTTCCTTTTTAAGTATATGTCCAATTGAAAAAAAAATCACCATTATCTTTGGGAGGGGTGGAGAGAGATGCAATTAAATGTGCAATGAGAAAACAAAATGAAATGTAGGAGAATCTGAGAGAGGGAGGAATGATCTTGCATGGCTCACTGATTGGATGAGTTATTGTGCTGTTTTTGGCTTGCTGGGAACAGAGACTAAAATTGCTGGAGATCGACACACTTCTTTATTTCCTCTTTGAGAAATGTAGATGAAGGTCCAAGGCCCTCGGTAAAGGGCACCAACCAGGTTGAAAAGAGTGAAGGAGATGAGGTAAATCAGGAAATGGAGGCGACGGGCTCAGAGTTTAATCACCTGAAGAATGTAGGAGGGAAGGAAGACTGAGAGGGAGGTGAGGGGCTCCACAGTTTTGAGGTCCCCCCCCACCCCCCGGAAAAGAATGCGTCAGAGTAGACGATGCGATGATTTCAGTACAGCGAGGATGCAAAGAGGAGGAAGCGGGTGTCGGACGAGGTACTTGGAACTTAGGGGGAACGAGAGAGAAATTTCATAGGGCTCTGACCACAATAGTATTGGTAAAATGTAGAAGGGCAAAGAGAGCAAGAGACGACATTCAAAGAAAAAATAGACTTCTGGTCAGTTTTAGAGATGCAAAAATTCTGTTTGGTGTCAAGAGCCTGCTGAGAGCAAAAGGTTAACAGGAACCTTAGTACTGGAGTGGAATAGGAAATAAATGTCAATCCACTACTTTGTAAATTGGGTTGTTCCACCAGAATCAATCGACACTTGAGTAATATTCAGATACGTGAAACCATCAAAAATGTAGCAGCTTCCTGCTTAAACGTGAATTCAGTTTCATGTCCATGTCACAGTATTGTCACCAGGATTATGTCGTCTATTGGTGTCAATATGTTACAGTAAAAATCTCACCCAAACCACCACACCTCATGTGAGATTCCTGATACACCCAGTAGAGTGTGAGAGTCGCAGTCACTGCCTCTTGGCTATGTATGCTTTTTTTTTTGAGTTTTTCTGCTTTTTTTTGGCTTGTTGGAAATGGAGAGTAAAATTGCTAGTTAGTTATCAGCCTAGGTTCAGTGGTCGCGCTCTCACCTCTGAGTTAGAAGGTTGTGGATTCAAGCCCCACTCCAGAGAATTGAGCACATAATCCAGACTGACACGTCGGTGTGCAGTACTGCGGGGGTGCTGCACTGTTGGAGGTGCCGTCTCAGATATCACAGATGAGGAAGGCCATTCAATCAATCTTGGCTCCTCCACCCAGAAAGAGTCCTCTGGTCACAACATCTAACTGTTAAATGATTCCAGTGTTTTTCCTCCACTTTCTTACCTGGAAGCTTAATCACTTTTTGTGTTAAAAAGAACTTTCAGACGTCAATCCTAAATTTACCGTTTGCTATTTTTCACCTGTGGCCTTTTGCCATATTGTCACAGTTTAGTTTGAAGTAGTGTTCTGGATTTATCTTTTATTATACTCTTTACATATCTCTATAAGGTTCCTTCTCCACTGACTGATCATTCGTCCCCTCAAATTGTTCCCACTGATATCTCCTCCAGTGTCAGACCTAAGCCACCAGTACCTCATCCTAGCACTGTATAGCTCAAAATCCTCTTTCTATAAGAATATAAGAATACTTTGGTTCAGGGTTGTTTTCTGTTCAGGTGGACAGAGTACAAAAAAATTCACGTTATACTTCACTGAAGTCCTTGTGGCATCCCTAGGAACATAGGAACTGCTCGACGATGAAAGACCAAGATCCATCTAGATCGCCTTCTACCACCCTGATAGTCACATGATGCAATGGTAAAGGAGATGCTGACTAACCGTGGCAATCAATCTCTATCAATTAGTCTGCGACAGATCCTGACATGAGGTGAGGAAAACTCCCAGTGGCGGAGAGCTTTGGGAACCGTAGGTCCAGAGTCACCTCCCCTACACGAGCCTCCATATGACCAGGTTTTAGTCTTGGCCATAGTTCCAGGTGTGGAGACATAGAGAGCGAAGGCCTGGGAGCTGCTGTGCAAGGTGGAAGGGAAAGTTGGAGGGAGAGTCGTGTCAGGCAATCCTCGCAGTTAGAAATAGCCTGCGGTGCTTGGAGCCGGGAAGACTATTTGTTAAAATTAGTAATTTTACATATGAAATGTCTTGAGCATAGCACAAACTTCCTGTGAGTGTCACATTTATTTCAAACCCCTGTCATATTTTGATGATAAAACAATGTATCTTCCAACTCACCATCAGCAAAGCCATATTACCAGTGTATTGTCTTTAAATGCCATATTAAATGATCCAATTACATTTTCCGAATGTGCATTCTCAGCTGCCCAGCCAATAAATCAGGAAGCAAATAATAACTTACAGGGTTTGTTTTTTGTTAGCTGTGATGGTGTGCGCAGTCGTCAGTGAAATAGGATCTAAGTGACCAACTCTCACATTTCCACATTGCCAGTCACCGTGGGCACAAATTGATCAATTATTCAAATTTCTCTCACTCACTCGCTCACATCAGCAGCGACCGCGAAAAAGAGGAGTTTGTTCTAATAAAAGTCCGAGAAATGTTTCTTTGCCACTGTATCCTTCTCTATCTGATTGCCAGAAGCTATCTCTAACCTTTAACTCACTGATGACATGCAATGTTCCTAGAATTCTGCCTCCCGCCCCGTCTCCCCCCACCAAAAAAACTGGCTTGAACTCATTAGAAACGAGCAAAAAAAGACAGGAGGGGGTGATTGGAGAGACAGAGTAAGGTGTCAGCACTCAGTGTATCTCAACATGTAGTTACACTAAAGTGGAGTTGATTCACAACTTGAAGCCTTTAATGATTTTTTGCCAGCTGTAACTGAATTATTAATGGCCCATTGATGTTTTTCGGAGAGTATTAACGATGATCCCATTCCTAGAAAGGGTTTCAACTGGAAATTAATGACTTTTGAGAAAAGAGAATAACAAATCCGAATGTTAGGATGTAAGGTCATGTAATAGGAACCTTACAAACAAACCGCAGCTCCACCTACAAGACACGCTCCGCAGTGAGAAGACTTCATACCTCAGACAGTGCCTCCAGCACATGGTCTCTGGGATGGAATGTAGCAACTGTACTCGGTGCCTCAAGGATTTGACCCCTGATAGTGTGCAGGAATCATAGTCAATGCCTCGAGGCTTTGGTTGCTTTGTGAGGTATTTGCTTTTTTTTTTTGGCTTGTTGGAAATGGAGAGTAAAGTTGCTGGTTAGTTGTCACCCTTGGTTTAGTGGTAGCACTCTTGAGTCAGAAGGCCATGGGTTTACGCCTCAGTCCAGAGACTTGAGCACATAGTCTAGGCTGATAGCTCGGTGCAGTGCTGAGGGAGTGCTGCACCGTCAGAGGTGCTGTCTTTCGAATGAGACGTTACACCGAGGCCCTGTCTGCTCCCTCAAGTGGACGTAAAAGATCCCACGGAACTATTAGAAGAAGAGCAGGGGAGTTCTCCCCGGTGTCCTGGCCAATATTTATCCATCAACCAACATAATTAAAACAGATTATCTGGTCATTGACCTGTTACTGTTTGCAGGACCTTGCTGTGTGCAAATTGGCTGCCACCTATCCCTACATTACAACAGTGACTACACTTCAGAAAAGTACTTAGTTGGCTGTGAAGCGCTTTGGGACATCCTGAGATCGTTAAAGGCACTATATAAATGCAAGTTCTTCTTTCTTACTGCAGAATGGCACACTCAGTCACAGTTTATTGTTTTGAGAAGCCTAGATAAGGTGCCAAGGCCCTCGGTGCAGGATACCATCAAGTTTGAGTAAAAGAGAAGGATTAGCTAAATAACAAAGAGATCTGTCAATCAAGGCATTTCAACACACAATGGTGCATAGAAAAAACCTGACAAATTGCCATTCATACCTTGCTTACCTTACTACTGCTTTGGCCTTGTTTAATTTGATTAGCCCTAGGATAAAGTTCCTGAATAATCTGCAGTTAAGACACTGGCCTGTGCCTTGAGATACTTTAACACCAACAAATGACTGCGTATAGTGACACCATGATTCCTGGCCAGAATGGAGATGATTGGCTAATTTCCATGTCAATCATGCCTGGAGACTGCGGTAAATGACTGGGATTACATAGAATTACATAGAATGTACAGCACAGAAACAGGCCTTTCGGCCCAAATGGCCTATGCCAGTGTTTATGCTCCACATGAGCCTCCTCCCACCCTCCTTCATCTAACCCCATCAACATATCCGTCTATTCCTTTCTCCCTCATGTCTTTATCTAGATTCATTTTATGCACATAATTTGTATTGTGCAACTATCCTCCACTCGCTGCATTTTGCTGGAGAAATAATTCTGCTGTATTCGGGAGACTCTGCTATTGTTTCAGTCATGAGTTCAGAGACTCTGTTTGGTGTAGTTCTGGTCCATGAGTTCGGAGACTCTGTTTGGTGTAGTTTCAGTCATGAATTTGGAGACTCTGTTTGGTGTAGTTCCGGTCCATGAGCTCGGAGACTCTGTTTGGTGTAGTTTCGGTCATGAGTTCGGAGACTGATGGTGAGATTTCCTATTTAATCTGTAAAATACTCAGTGCTAATTTTTGATCTATTTGTAAGTACAATCTCAGACTGCTGAATTTCCAAATGGAAGAGCTGAGTTCCAATTCTAATCTTGACTGATATTTGTGTTACCACCAACATCTCTTGTCCAACTTTGACCTAAGGTTGCCACCAGTAAAGCCTCACAGGCCGGGACATCTCATCTCTCCCTCCTGTACAGTCCCACCTTCCATTTTTGCAGTTCTGCAGGTGTTGGTCAAGGTGTCCTTTTTTGCTCTGCCTCCCAGGTTGACCAGGGAGCTGTACTGATATCATCCATGGGCTGCACCTTCTGGCTCCCTCGACAGAGCAGGAGATGCTAAGTAACCATAGAACCAAAGAAAAGATACAGCACAGAAGGGGGCCATTCGGCCCATCATGTCCGCGCCGGCTCGCAGAACAACCAGGTGCCCATTCTAATCCCACCTTTCCGCTCCCGGTCCATTGCCCTGCAGTTTACAGCACTTTAGGTGCAGGTCCAGGTACTTTTTAAAAGAGTTGAGGGTCCCTGCCTCTACCGCCAATTCAGGCAGCGAATTCTATACACCCACCACCCTCTGGGTAAAAAAGCTTTTCCTCATGTCCCCTCTAATCCTTCCGCCAATCGGCTTAAATCCATGTCCTCTAGTTCTTGAACTCTCCGCTAGGGGAAACAGGTACTTCCTGTCTACTCTATCTAGGCCCCTCATAATTTTGTACACCTCAATCAAGTCTCCCCTCAGCCTCCTCTGCTCCAAGAAAAACAACCCCAGCCTATCCAATCTCTCCTTGTAGCTGCAATTTTCAAGCCCTGGCAACGTTCTTGTAAATCTTCTCTGCACTCTCTCCACTCTAATCTTGACTGGTATTTGTGTTACCACCAATATCTCTTGTCCAACTTTGACCTAAGGTTGCCACCAGTGAAGCCTCACAGGCCGTAACCCCTCCCAATGTGGAGAAGCTCACTTAACATGGATTTAATTGGGGGGGGGGGGAGGGAATAGTGGGGGTGGATTGGAAGTGGGACAGGGGAAGTAAACATGCACTGCATTTGGTGGAGTTATTGCCTTGTACAAGGCAATAACTCCACCAAATGCATTCTTCCTACATTACAACAGTGACTACATCCCAAAAAAGTTCTTCATTGTCTGTAAAGCGCTTTGGGGCGCCCTGACGTCGTGAAAACGATATATAAATGCAAGTCTTTCTTTCTAATGACTTGTAATGCAGAAACCCAACATGAGGTGGGTGGAAAATTCGCAGGTTGGAGCCTGTTTTTCTATCCTCTCATCAGTGATGTCCTAGTGTGTTGAGAGAGGTTTGCATAGTTGATTTAAATAAAAAATAATGTCTGGGAACAGTTTTAATTTGATAATTGGGTCACTTGTGTGGCTTATCTCAGTTTTCCCATTGAAAATTAGTGTGGGGGGGTGGGGCTGGGGCTGGCTGGGGTATGTGTGTACCCCAGTCTACTCTGAGGTAGGATGCACCTTTGCTGCTCCATTGCCTCCACATTCAATGGTCAACAGAAACACGTTGGCAGGTGTGGCTGAAATCCAGTTTGTTTGTAGCCCCATTACTATTTCCTAAGCAATGGGTGCGGCCATAAGAGGTATTCCAGTGTTTTATGGGGGCGGGGGGGGGGGGGGGTGGGGGAATATGGAATCAGCAGGGTTTTTAGACTGCTATCGATTTCTGTCCAGTTTCCAAACTGTCTTACTTCTGTTGCCAGAATTTATACATTTGGTTGATATTAAGGGCTGTGTAAATGTTTGGGCGACACATTTAACCAATTGTACTTCCTCAATCTGCATTTTATTTAATTGTCTCCACATTTCATGCACCTTCATTTTTGAGGTATGTACAAGAAAATGATAGAAGACTTGAGGAAAAACTCAAGGCAAACAGCGCATCGATAAGAAAGCACACTGCCACCTGGGAACGCTGATTTAGATTAGGTACATGTGTGTCTTTTAACACTGCAATTAAATTTTATTTCTATAGGTTGCTGTTGTAGTGAGACTGTAATGCGGTGCATAAGGTATATAGGCTTAATGATGAAGTGGGAAAGCCGACAGAGTCAGCAGCTTCCTGGTGGAGACCCAGGCTCCACTGTTGTTGGGAGGGTGTAGCGGGGGTGGAGTGCAGAGACAGATCATGGGTTGGAGGGGCGGGTAGGGAGAGAGAGGAGAGATTTCCGTTCAAACCAAAACCTTCATCCAAGTAAAGAGCGGACTGAACCCGCACGGTCTCCAAGATATTTCCAGTCCCAGATATGCAGGCGTACAAGAGAAGGAAGCATCCCGTGGAATCCTCCTCTGGGAAACCCGGCATAGATGCTGCAGCCAGACTATCCATCACCACAGTGTTCCAAAGGGAGTGGTTAAGAGCAGCACTTATACATTTTTCATGCAGCCTTGTTCCTTATTTCCTTGCTCATTAGAGAAACTCAGAACCCAGTATTCCCTGGATGAAAATTTTAATGAGTAATTTCACAAAATGGGAAGTAAATTACTCAAACATTCGTGAGTTTGCAGTCCCTGCCTACTACCAGCACTCCATCCTTTCCAAAACAGCAATTAAGACAGACAAAGCATGACCTTACTAAGAACTCTGGTATTGTACTAACTTCTTCCAATTTGCATTACCATTGCCCTTTGAGAACTGCGGTGGGGTTTGGCTCCAGATAGTCACACAGAGCTGGTCCTAGCCCAGAGCTCCAACATGCTGCTGCATAATTCCCGATCGGAGCGTGACGTTTACCTTGATGCATTCATGTTTTTTTTTTTCTCTCAGCGCTCAGCACGTAATTGAATAATGTTGCGAGTGTATTGTCCTATTTCACCTGGAGACCAAAGTGTGTGTCGGATGCCTAATCCGTTCCAAGTTTATAACATTTAATCCTCTTGTGCTGTTGAGCGGATTTTTGTTAATGTTCCTCCGCGCTCGTGTTTTGCTTTTCTCCAAACCTCTTGCGTCCACCCCAACCCCCCTGTTATCCCTGACCCCCACACTTTTTTTTCCCCCTGTTTTCTCTCCATCCTGCTTCTCCCTGAGATGTAAACTCACAGGTAATGGCAGCGAAATGGCAGAAATATGAAATAATTACTTTGCCTCAGTATTTACCAGGGAGGCTAACATGGTGGGCATGAAATTAGAAGAAGAGATCAAAAAAGATATAAAGACATTTAAGATAGAAAAGGGGGAGATAATTGAGAAACTAATCAAACTTAGAGCCGTCCGGATGGATTGCATCCGTGCATATTAAAAGAAGTTAGGGAAGAGATAGCAGAGGCATTATTACATATATATAAAAATTCATTAGAAAAAGGAATAGTGCCAGAGGACTGGCGGACAGCTAATGTGATTCCTGTATTTAAAAAGGGAGATAGAACCAGTCCAGAGAACTACAAACCAATTAGCTTAACGTCGGTGGTAGGAAAGATAATGGAATCCTTACTCAAAAATGTAATAGAAAAACATCTAGAAACTGAAAATATAAAGAAAGAACTTGCATTTATATAACGCCTTTCACGACCTCAGGGCGTCGCAAAGCGACTTTTGAAGTGTAGTCACTGTTGTAATGTAGGAAACATGGCAGCCAATTTGCGCACAGCAAGATCCCACGAACAGCATTGAGATAAATGACCAGATAATCTGTTTTAGTGATGTTGGTTGATGGATAAATATTGGCCAGGACACCAGGAAGAACTCCCCTGCTCTTCTTCGAATAGTGTTGTGGGATCTTTTACGTCCACCTGAGAGGGCAGACGGGGCCTCGGTTTAACATCTCATCCGAAAAACGACACCTCTGACAATGCAGTGCGCCCTCAGTAATGCACTAAAGTGTCAGCCTAGATTTTGTGCTCATGTCTCTGAAGTGGGACTTGAACCCACGAACTTCTGACTAAGGGGTGAGAGTGCTACCACTGAGCCATGGCCGACACTTATATTCTGAGAATCACTGAGTGTGACAGACAATGCAAAGAGGAAACCTCCTTGGGGCTTCATTGACTGATCCTGAATAGCTTAGTGAATGGGGAATCAACAGTGTTGCAATGGCTTTATTTAGGGTTCAGTATGAGCGAGAGCAGGAAGAGAAAAAAATGATCTACCTAACATTAACTGGGGTTGTTCCTGGTAAGTTCCCATTTCTTTTAGTGTAATGGGTGTATGGAATAAAGCTAGGGTTGCCAACTCTGGTTGAATGTATTCCTGGAGGTTTCATCACATAACCTCCTGCCTTCAACTGCCCCACCCCCACGCTCCCGCCATTGGTTGCCCAACATGTCCATCCTCGTGGTGCACCGCCTTCCCGGGCCAATTGGAAAAGTGAAGAGATTCTTCATTACCCAATTGGATGATTCTTTCCATCTCCAATATTTTGATAACTAATAAGCAGAAGTGTTCAAAAAAAATGAAAAAAAGGACACACAATTTTTTTTGCCCCTCTGATTTTTCTCCCGGATTGTTGCTCACTGCAGTGAGATTAATCTTCAATTCCTGGAGACTCCAGGGCAATCCTGGAGGGTTGGCAACCCTAATAAAATGCAAATCTAACCATATTTGTATCAACCACATGTGGGCTGGGAACAGCCAAAAAAATGCAGCATGAATTGAAAATAAACCGCGTCCTCATCTTTGAACCACACAGGGAGCCAGTTTAGTCAGCAAAGTTGAGCTGTATTAAGGCCTTAACTGTTCTGTGATTTCACACTAAATTAAACTTCAGGCAATGTAAACAATCCATGATGTGATGGCACGAAGAATGTTAAACAGCACCAGAGGAGGAAAAGAATGCAGAATTAAAACGCTAAAAAGTATTTTTCTTCGGCGAGTTTTGTATTTAGCAAGATGAGGGCTGTCGGTCCTATTCAAACACCCAGTATCTGTCTCGAGGTCTAACAGGCCGGGTATAGCAGAGTAAAGCTGCCCCAACAATATGTCATAGCCCAACCTCAGAATAATGCCCCCTATTGCCTGATTGTGTGGCATTTTTTTTCCCCATTTCCCAAACCAGCCATTATGTTGCTTATTCGAGTGAGATTAACAAATTTGAAGTAATTGTTTCTTTCGCTTTGATTTTCACGTCCAATATGAATTTGAGCCTTGCTCTCGCACTGAAGGTGTTGATAAATGAACTGAAGGTGTTGATAAACACATGGGAGTATGATATTGTTGCTGTCACAGAGACATGGTTGAGGGAGGGGCAAGACTGGCAGCTCAATATTCCGGGGTACAGAATCTTCAGGCGAGACAGAGGGGGAGGTATAAGAGGAGGGGGGTCGCAATATTAATTAAAGAATCAATTACTGCCATAAGGAGGGATGATATATTAGCAGGTTCCTCTAATGAGGCCATATGGGTGGAGCTTAAAAACAAAAAGGGGGCAAGCACTTTGATGGGAGTGTACTATAGGCCCCCAAACAGTCAGGGGGAGATAGAGGAACAGATATGTAGGCAAATCTCAGAAAATTGTGCAAATAATAGGGTAATAATAGTGGGGGATTTCAACTTCCCCAATATTAACTGGGATACTCAGAGTGTAAAAGGCTTAGAGGGTACAAAATTCTTAATGTGCATCCAGGAGAGCTTTTTGAGCCAGCATGTAGAAAGTCCTACAAGAGAGGGGGCGGTACTGGACCTAATTCTAGGGAATGTGGCCGGCCAAGTGGAAGAAGTGCTAGTAGGTGAGCACTTTGGTGACAGTGACCATAATTCGGTGAGATTTAAGGTGGTCATGGAAAAGGACAGGGAGGGGCCGGAAATAAAGGTTCTAAATTGGGGGAAGGCCGATTTTAATAGGATAAGGCAGGATCTGGCCAAAATGGACTGGGATCAGCTGCTTGTAGGAAAATCCGCATCGGAGCAATGGGAGTCTTTCAGAAGGGAGATTGAGACCATACAATGGCAACATGTTCCCGTAAAGGTCAAGGGTGGTTCCAAGAACTCCAGGGAACCTTGGATGTCAGGGGATATACGAGAATGTATTAGGAAAAAAAGGAGGGCTTTTGGCAGATACAAAAGGCTGAAGACGGAGGAAGCCCGAGAGGAGTACAAAAAGTGCAGGAGGATACTTAAAAAAGAAATTAGGAGATCAAGGAGGGGCCATGAAATAACACTGGCGAGCAAAATAAAGGAAAATCCTAAGATGTTTTATAAGTATATTAAGGGTAAGAGGATGACTAGGGAAAAAATAGGGCCCATTAGGGACAAAAATGGCAATCTGTGTGTGGAGCCGGCAGATGTAGGAGGGGTTCTAAATGAATTTTTTGCATCTGTTTTCACTATGGAGAAGGACGATGTAGACATAGAAATACGGCAGGGGGACTGTGATATACTCGAACATATTAACATCGAGCGGGAGGAGGTATTGGCGGTTTTAGCAGGCCTAAAAATGGATAAATCCCCAGGCCCGGACGAAATGTATCCCAGGCTACTGTGTGAGGCAAAGGAGGAGATTGCGGGGGCTCTGACACATATATTCAGAACCTCTCAGGCCACAGGGGATGTGCCAGAGGACTGGAGAACCGCTAATGTAGTACCATTATTCAAGAAGGGGAGTAGGGAAAAACCGGGGAACTACAGGCCAGTGAGCCTAACATCAGTGGTAGGAAAATTATTGGAAAAAATTCTGAAGGACAAAATT
Source organism: Heptranchias perlo (assembly GCF_035084215.1). Lineage (NCBI taxonomy): Eukaryota > Metazoa > Chordata > Chondrichthyes > Hexanchiformes > Hexanchidae > Heptranchias > Heptranchias perlo. The sequence continues at coordinate 34,908,578 of NC_090352.1, forward strand.
AGTCTCCACTTGGAGAAGCAAGGATTAATCAGGGATAGTCAACATGGCTTTGTCAAGGGAAGATCATGTCTGACTAATTTGATTGAATTTTTTGAGGGGTGACTAGGCGTGTGGATGAGGGTAACGCAGTGGATGTGGTATACATGGATTTCAGTAAGGCCTTCGATAAAGTCCCCCACAGGAGACTGGTCAAGAAGGTACGAGCCCATGGAATCCAGGGTGCCTTGGCACTTTGGATACAAAACTGGCTTAGTGGCAGAAGGCAGAGGGTGATGGTCGAAGGTTGTTTTTGTGACTGGAAGCCTGTGGCCAGTGGGGTACCACAGGGATCGGTGCTGGGTCCCTTGCTGTTTGTGGTCTACATTAATGACTTGGATATGAATGTAAAAGGTATGATCAGTAAGTTCGCTGATGATACAAAAATTGGTAGGGTGGTAAATAGCGAGGAGGATAGCCTCAGTCTGCAGGACGATATAGATGGGTTGGTCAGATGGGCGGAACAGTGGCAAATGGAATTTAACCCGGAAAAGTGCGAGGTGATGCACTTTGGAGGGACTAACAAGGCAAGGGAATACACAATGAATGGGAGGACCCTAGGCAAGACAGAGGGTCAGAGGGATCTTGGTGTGCAAGTTCACAGATCCCTGAAGGCGGCGGAACAGGTAGATAAGGTGGTAAAGAAGGCATATGGGATACTTGCCTTTATTAGCCGAGGCATAGAATATAAGAGCAAGGAGGTTATGATGGAGCTGTATAAAACACTGGTTAGGCCACAGCTGGAGTACTGTGTGCAGTTCTGGTCGCCACACTACAGGAAGGATGTGATCGCTTTGGAGAGGGTGCAGAGGAGATTCACCAGGATGTTACCAGGGCTGGAGCGCTTCAGCTATGAAGAGAGACTGGGAAGATTGGGTTTGTTTTCCTTGGAGCAGAGGAGGCTGAGGGGGGACATGATTGAGGTGTACAAAATTATGAGGGGCACAGATAGGATGGATACTAAGGAGCTTTTTCCCTTCGTTGAGGGTTCTATAACAAGGGGACATAGATTCAAGGTAAAAGGTGGGAGGTTTAGAGGGGATTTGAGAAAGAACTTTTTCACCCAGAGGGTGGTTGGAGTCTGGAACTCACTGCCTGAGAGGGTTGTGGAGGCAGGAACCCTCACAACATTCAAGAAGCATTTGGATGAGCACTTGAAATGCCATAGCATACAAGGCTACGGACCAAATACTGGAATATGGGATTAGAGTAGACAGGGCTGATGGCCGGCGCGGACACGATGGGCCGAAGGGCCTCTCTCCGTGCTGTATAACTCTATGACTCTATAATATTGAGATGCTATATTGGAACGCTCTGTCAGCTGCCTGTTACTCTGGATTCATTTCCCTATTAACCAAAGGACTGTGTACAGGTAACTACAACCAGAACAAACGAAGGCTGCATCATCGTGCTAAGCCCGGTGGCCACCAGCTGCGCCAATCTGGCTCCAAGTATGTTTAAACTCTGGTGAATGTTAGTTATTTGCACCCAGGAAAACTTCCCATAGCATGTGAGAATGATAACAACACCCCCCCCCCCCCCCCACCTGTCAATCTTTACTGAGATAATGGTCCCCATTGGCAACATTTACCCTTGGGATCCTGAGGAATCCTTCCTGTCATACAATAGAGGGAGGAGCCTCTTAGCTCACTGTTACAATGTGCATGGACTTCACCACTGGATCCTTCCTGCATTCAACTATTCTGCACACTGGGTTCATTAGGTGAGGCCCTTGGTCCAGTAAGTATTTGGGCCCATTGGTCCTCAAGGCTCCCTTTTCTGATTGCCTCCAGCCAGTGGTCAGAAAACTCCAGGACAAAATTGACTCTTTGGGCATACCTGTTCACACTCTAGGCGAATCCATCACTTGAATGCTTCCCCTGTGGGAAGGCAGCCAGGTCGTAGCCACTGACGAGTTTGTGGTTGACTTCCACCGTCCAACCCCCACCACAGAGGAGCATGGCTTCCAAGTGGAGTGGAAGACGAGGAGGAGGTCCCAGCAGGACGGTTCCGAGGACCAACCCGAATATATGGAAGCCTTTAATATGGGAGCTGCTCAAACATGGGATGTGGTCTAAGGCCGGTCTATGGAGTTAGGTCACAGATCAGCCATGATCTCATTGAATGGCGGAACAGGCTCGCAGGGCTAAATGGCCTACTCGTGTTCCTATGTTCCATGTGATGTGTCAGATCCAGATCTTAAAATAGAGTCCTTCCAAATCTCTTACAGACTCCGGTCCAATATTTTCCTAAGATTTATCATCACTTTGGGTGGGATACAGTTGTGGCAGTTTGGGGTGATATAAGCAGGTTACTTGAGGCATTTTTGCGGAGGGGGGTGGGGGTGGTGGTGGAAGGGTGGAATACATATGCAAGTTATCAGGCCGCTTCCCAGTTGGACAAAAACTACATGGTATATGATTCACGCAGTAGTTTCCACAGACCTGAGAGAGATGTGTGTTTCCAAGCTGCGTGGTCGATGGGCCAATGGGACGGCGGGCCTCTGTTCCTCACTCATAGGCTCTGACTTTATCGACAGCAGAACCAGGCATTTGGAAAATAAATTGTTCTGCTTATTTTCCGCTCGCTGGAACAAAAATAGATTGTCGCAGCTTTGTTTTTTTTTTGCTGGGGGGGATTATGTACTTAACATTACATAGAATTTACAGCGCAGAAACAGGCCATTCGGCCCAACTAGCCTTTCCCAATGTTTATGCTCCACAGGAGCCTTCTCCCACCTTACTTTATCTCATCCTATCAGCATGTCCTTCAATTCCTTTCTCCCTCGTGTTTATCGAGCTTCCCCTTAAATGCAACTGTGTTAGTCGCCTCAACTACTCCTTGTGGTCGCGAGTTCCAGATTCTCACCACCCTCTGGATAAAGAAGTTTCTCCTGAATTCCCTGTTGGATTTATTAGTGACTATCTTATAATTATGACCCCTACTTTTGGAGTCCTCCACACGTGGAAACATTTTCTCTACATCTATCCTATCAAACCCTTTCATAATCGTAAAGACCTCTATCGGGTCACCCCTCAGCCATCTCTTTTCTAGAGAAAAGAGCCCCAACCCATTCAGTCTTTCCTGATAATTATAACTCCTCAGTTCTGTTCTCATCCTCGTACATCTTTTTTGCACCTTCTCCAGTGCCTCTATATCCTTTTCATAATATGGAGACCATAGCTGTGCACAGTACTCCAAGTGTGGTCTTTCCAAGGTTCTGTACACCATGGGGAAGCATTGCTCTCATTAAGAGATGTCAAATCATAGCAAGGAATTGTAATTAGGATAGCTGAGTACAAGAACATTTAAAAAGGGAGTACAGTATTAAAAAAAAATGGAATAGTTCTTTGCTGTTCTAATCATATTCTCTGTTCCTGTGGATTTTCCCTTATTTAAAAAATAACAAATGTAATCTTAATGATTAAAGGATCGGGGGGTAATTTTAATCACCAAAAGCGGGTGGGCCATGGGTGGGTGGGTGGTAAAAATTGTTGATTTCATAGAATCATAGAAAATAGGAGCAAGAGTAGGCCATTCGGCCCTGCTCCGCCATTCAAAATGATCATGGCTGATCCTGTTCCCGCTTTTTCCCCATATCCCTTGATCCCTTTAGCATTAAGAAATATATCTATCTCCTTCTTGAATATATTTAATGACTTGGCCTCCACTGCCTTCTGTGGTGGAGAATTCCACAGGTTCACCACCCTCTGCGTGAAGAAATTTCTCCTCATCTCGGTTCTAAATGGCATACCCCGTATCCTGAGACTGCGACCCCTGGTTCTGGACTCCCCATCCAACGGGAACATCCTCCCTGCATCTAGTCTGTCTCGTCCTGTTAGAATTTTATACGTTTCGATGACGTTTCATCAGCGGGGCTGCAACCCGGCTCCACTTTCGGGTTTAAACCAGGCGCATTTGGATGTGTGCGCGCAGCCGAAACCCGCAAGCCCCTTCTCCTATTAATGTCGGTGTGCGAATTGTTGAAAGGGGCAATTCTCCTACTTCAGATACACAAGGTAGGTAATTTTTTTTTGTGGATTCTGAACCTGAAACGAATTCTACCTAACCTACACGCGTTTCCCATGGCTCCTCAAACTTGCTCGTGAAAACAGAGGCGAGATTTTCGGGCAGAAGTTGATTTGGCCTGTTAAACCTGTGATTGACACATTTCAAGAAAAGCTCAGGGATTACAGCTGGTCTCAGTTCTCTCAAGCAAACGTTTGGCTGAGAGTTGTTTGTGTTGGGTCTCTATTCGCTCTTCCAGCCATCACTCAATTAAATTAAATAAATTGAAAATAATCAATTGTTAACATCCTGAATCAATGTTGAGTGTGTGCACGAGCATATATTTTTAAGAATGATGACAACATCTGAAATATTGGAATATTCTGCAGTCAAGTTACTTGAAAGAATCATAACAAATGAACTTGGCTGTTTTGCTAATAAAAATTAAAGAACTCCAAATGTGTTTTCAATTCTCATCCATTATTTACCTTTGTGTGCTCCATCTCTTCCCTTTTTCTGACTTTCTCTCCATCTTGGCAATAGGCTTTCAATAGATATTTATTACAAGCTCGGACTCCCACAACTATTTGGGTTGTAGTAAAAACTTCATCCCTTTCTCTAATTTTCTCCTTCTCTGTCATATCTTCTCTAATAAATCTATTTTCCACACCTAAAGGTCTAAAGGTCTTTCTTCTTCCTCAGCTGAGTCTTCCCTCAGCAGTGGTTAACAGGCTCGTTGATTGAATGCACCACATTTCCCATATGCAGCGGAATATAACTACCAGGGACATCTGTTGTGGTTTTCATCTTTTAAAGCTAATGCTAATGCTGATGCTGTTAGGAAGTTCAAAAAATTAATGTTACTTTCATTGCACTGATCATGAAATCACTTCTCTCCTTCTCCACCTCACATTCTTCTCTCTCCTCCTCCTGCTCCCTCTCTATTCCTCCCTTCCTCTTCCATTTTTCCCCTCTCCTCCCTTACCACCCCCCTCTCCTCTATCTCTCCCTCACCCTCTATCTGCCCTCTCTCCCCTCCCAGTTCCTCCCCCTCGCTGCCTCTCCCTTCCCTACCCTTCCTCTCTCCATCACTCAGTCTGCCTTCACTGTTCTCACCCTCTCCCTTTCTTTTACCCCTCCCCTCCCTAACTTGGTTCAAATATCTCCCTTGGTTGACGTGGAAAGTTGAATTTGTTTTGATTCTCAATGTGTGATGCCAGGGGAGATCAACTAGCAAGAACTGCAACCAATGAAAAGAAATCTCTTCCCCCGCAGCACCACAATTGCATCACCTAAAGGTCTAAAGGTCTTTCTTCTTCCTCAGCTGAGTCTTCCCTCAGCAGAATAATAAACATGGCCCCCACTCAACTGAGCAAAAAAAAATCAAAATTAAAACCCACCCAGTAAAGATTAGGAACCAAGCCAATGGGCATTTATCCAGAAACAACCCCCCAAAGATTGACCATAAGCCCAAATGCATCCCCACAGCATATAACCACAAACACGTGGCTGAAATTCCAGGTTAGGACAACACACCTTCTCCACCCCATCACTGAGCAGAAATTCTGACATAGGATCACAAATTCTCGTACACCCCCAACCACCCCCACCTCAGAAATTGCAGGTTAGATATTAAACCAGGATTCAGGCCAAGAACCCGACCTTCAACACCCCCCCCCACCCCGGGATAGTCGACACCCCTCCCTCCATGGTCGAAAACCCCCCTCCTTGGTCGACCCCCCCCCCGCCACCGATGGCCATCTCCATAAGAACATAAGAAATAGGAGCAGGTGTAGGCCATACGGCTCCTTCAATCAGATCATGGCTGATCTTCTACCTCACCTCCACTTTCCCACCACATCCCCATATCCCTTGATTCCCTTAGTGTCCAAAAATCTATCGCTCTCAGCCTTGAATATACTCAACGATTGAACATCCACAGCCCTCTGGGGTAGAGAATTCCAAAGATTCACACCCCTCTGAGTGAAGACATTTTTCCTCATCTCGGTCCTAAATGGCCAGCCCCTTATCCTAAGACTATGACCCCTAGATCTAGACTCTGCAGCCAGGGAACACAGCCTCTCAGCATCTACTCTATCGAGCCCTATAAGAATTTTATATGTTTCAATGAGATCACCTCTCATTCTTCTAAACTCCAGAGCATATAGACCCATTCTACTCAATCTCTCCTCACAGGACAACCCTCTCATCCCTGGAATCAATCTAGTGAATCTTCGTTGCACCCCCTCTAAGGCAGGTATATCCTTCTTTAGGTAAGGAGACCAAAACTGTACACAGCACTGCAGGTGTGGTCTTACCAGAGCCCTATATAATTGCAGCAAGACTTCTTTACTCTTGTATTCCAACCCCCTTGTAATAAAGGCTAATATACCATTTGCCTTTCTAATTGCTTGTTGTACCTGCGTGTTAACTTTCTGTGATTCGTATATAAGGTCACCCAAATCCCTCTGACTACCAACATTTCTTAGTCTCTCACCTTATAAAAATATTCTGCCTTTCTATTCCCACCAAAGTGGGCAATTTCACATTTCCCCACATTATACTTCATCTGCCACCTTCTCGCCCACTCATTTAACCTGTCCGTATCCCACTGCAGTCTCTTTGCATCCCCCTCGCAGCTTACTTCCCCACCTAGCTTTGTATCGTCAGCAAACTTGGATAGCGGGGTTACATTTGCGACCTTCCAATCCATGGGGACCATTCTAGAATCTGGGGAATTCTGGAAGATCAAAAGCAATGCACCCACTATCTCTGCAGCCACCTTTTTTAAAACTCTAGGATGTAGGCCATCAGGTCCAGGGGATTTGTCGGCTTTTAGTCCCATTAATTTCTCCAGTACTTTTTCTTTACTAACCTTAATTACTTTAAGTTCCTCACTCTCATTAGACCCTTGGTTCCACTATTTCCAGTATGTTTTTTGTGTCTTCTATTGTTAAGATAGATACAAAGTATTTATTTATCGTTTCTGCCATTTCCTTATTTCCCATTATAATTTCTCCTGTCTCTGCCTCTAGGGGATCAATGTTTACTTTCGCTAATCTCTTCCTTTTTACGTACCTGTAGAAGCTCTTACAATCTGTTTTTATATTTCTTGCTAGTTTACTCTCATATTCACTTTTCTCCCTCCTAATCAATTTCTTGCTCATTCTTTGCTGATTTCTAAAACCCTCCCAATCCTCAGGCTTACTACTCTTTTTGGCAACATTGTAAGCCTCTTCTTTTAATCTGATACTATCCTTAACTTCTCTAGTAGCCATGGTTGGATAATTTTTCCTGTGGCGTTTTTATTCCTCAAGGGAATGTATATTCATTGAGAATTATGAATTATTTCTTTAAATGTTTGTCATTGCTTATCTACCATCATATCTTTTAATCTAATTTCCCAATCTACCTTGGCCAACTCACCCCTCGTACCTATGTAATTGGCTTACGGACTTAACTGCATCACTCTCAAACTCAATATGAAATTCTATCATATTATGATCACTCCTCCCCAGAGGATCCTTAACTATAAAATTACTCGTTAACCCTGTCTCATTACACAATATTAGATCTAAAATAGCCTGTTCCGTAGTTGGTTGCTCGACATATTGTTCTAGAAAACTGTCTCGAATGCATTCCATGAACTCATCCTCCAAACTACTTTTGCCAATTTGGTTTGTCCAGTCTATATGAAGATTAAAGTCCCCACAATTATTGCATTACCCTTGTTGCATGCTAATTTCCTGATTTATACTCTGTCCAACACTATAACTACTGATAGGGGGCCTACAAACTACTCCCACCAGTGTTTCCTGCCCCTCGTTATTTCTTGGCTCCACCCATACTGATTCTACACCCTGATTTTCTGAGCTAAGATCCATTCTCATTACTGCCTTTATCTCATCCTTTATTATCAGGGCTACCCCCCTCCTTTTCCATTTGCCTATCTTTTCTAACCCTCCCCCCACCCCATGTCCTCCACGGCCCATGATCGATCCCTCCCTCGCTTCCTCCCTCCTCTCCAATTCCCGGCTGCTTTCCGCCCTGACAGACAGCCAATCAATCAATCAATCAATCAATCAAGCTGGCTGGCTATTGCGTGGGAAATTTGGAAGTGAAATCAATGGCCTTCAATTGAGTTGCGATTGCAGAATCCAGCATGCTTACTTGACTTCCGGGTTTCCCACGCGATAATCTACCCACCCGCTCAGTTTCTGGCTCCATGCTAAAATCATGCCCCAGGTCTCTAACCACTGTCTCCGCCTTTACTTCTGATCCCATGCAAACTGCAGCAGCTGTGGGTCTGAGTTGGGTGTCACATGTGTCATTTTCTAGCTCCATTGCTGCTCATGAAATTGGCTCATATATTGTCCTTAACGTTAGAGTGCAAGACAGAGAATATGAAGGAAAACTGGGCAGAGTTACGTTGTGGGAGATTGGGGGGTTGGTTCAGGTATCTGTTTAGCCTCCAACTTTGCGCAAATTGAAGGCAGCAATCTTGGTGAAAGTAGGGGGGATGGAGTTAGATGGAGGTACAATTTAGTGATTGATCAAAACGCGTTGAAGCTTAGCGATGTTAATTCGTGTAAAGTCGTGGATCAGCCGGTGTGCGTTCGTTCAGCCGCTGATCCTTCCTGATCTGAGCGTTACATTTTTTTAAAAAAACTTAAATTTTTATTGCTGATTCTTGAGCTAACTAACAAAAAACAAGGCATCCTCACATTCACCTAATATATACAAATCGTACAGGCTTATGAGCAGTGGAAAGTCTTGCATAATATTAACATCAAATAAGCAGTTAAAGCAAACTATCCAGATACAGATCCCACAAAGAAAGTGGTAATGGATGTTCTTTTTAACTCTGCTCCCCATAATCTCATCACTGCGGCTCTTCATTAGACATCCCTTCATTCTACTATCAACCACGTGATAGCTTGGCTCAGTTAACATCACTCTTGCTTCTGAGGTCAGAAGGTTTAGGAATTCGAGCCCCACTCAGGGACTTGAGCACATACTCCAGGTTGAAACGTCAGTGCAGCACTCTGAGTCAGAGGTGCTGTGCTAGAAGTGATCCATTAAAACAAGGCCCTCTTCTGCCTGTTAAGGTGGATGTAAAAGGTCTTCGTGGCACAATTCGAAGAAGAGCTGAAGAATATTGGTGTTGCGGTCGACATTCACCGCCTTCCCCCCCGCCCCCACCAATCCAATACCACCAAAAACAGATTAACTGGTTGTTCATCTCATTTGCTGTTTGTGGGACCTTGCTGACCTCCGTGGTCTCGCCTCTCCCTATCTCTGTAATCTCCTCCATCTCTACAACCCTCCGAGATCTCTGCGCTCCTCCAATTCTGGCCTCTTGCGCATCCCCGATTTTCATCGCTCCACCATTGGCGGCTGTGCCTTCAGCTGCCTGGGCCCTAAGCTCTGGATTTCCCTCCCTAAACCTCTCCGTCTCTCTCCTCCTTTAAGACTCTCCTTAAAACCTACCTCTTTGACCGAGCTTTTTGGTCACCTGTCCTGTCTTAAATCTTCTTATGTGTCCAATTTTGTTTGATGATCACTCCTGTGAAGTGCCTTGGGACGTTTTACTATGTTAAAGGCACTGTGTAAACACAAGTTGTTGTTGTTGATGATGCTGTGTGTAAATTGGCTCTTGCGTTTGCCTACAAAATGATAACTGCACTTCACAAAGTAATTCACCAGCTGTGAAGCACTTTGAGGTGTCCTGATGTCGTAACAAGGCACGATACAACTGCAGCCTCTTTCTATCCACCACTGTCCGCCTTAACTGGTCTTTTTTTCTATTCTAATCTTACTATTTTCTGCACTACGGGCCGGAAGCCTTCAACTAGACTCAAATTTAGAAAAAGACAAACATGACACTGAGGCTTAGGTCTTCTATTAAATGGAGATGGAAACTCCGAAACATTGACAAATTTCCTACCATTGTTTCCCTGGGATGATGCAACAGATCGGATGGGAATCAGAAGGATCACATAATTTAAGGAATAACTCTTTTTGGGAGTGCAACCTAAGAGATTTTCAAAGCAACCCTGATTTGACATGTCTGTTTTACCATAGAGAGATTGGTGTGTGTTGGGAACTAGATGGTGCAATTGGTTTTGTCCCCTGATCTTTCACCAATGGTTCGAATGAATCCAGCTGAGACTGGTGAGATGAAAGTCTTCATTCTCTTTGCCAGGTCCTAGGTAAGTCAGTGAGCACAGGCCCACAGCACAGAGCTACCTATTGTCAGCATAATTTGATCTCCCAAGGCTATAAAGGCAGCTGGTATGGCAAATGAAAAGTGTCACAGTAGCGTGATGGGAGTATTCTGAGGCGGAGTAACGTTCTGCTGTTGGGATGGAATAAGAGGGACTCACATGGTGCATTTTACGAAGCCTGATGGCGACAGTTGCACAAAAAGTTAATAGTTGGTTTGCTGTCTTGCCTTCCATGCCTCTTTACCAGGAGTTTTTTCTTTGTTGTGATTAGAAAAAGGGCTTCAGGCACTTGTATCCCAAAACAGCCAAAGCTTGAAGTTCTGCCATATGAAGAGCCAGATGCCTCTTACCAGCTGCCACCTGTTCACTGGTGTGAGTCTGCATGCGGTGCGGAATGGTTTGTTAATTGTCATGTAATGAATGAGTTGTAGTTTAGTTAATAAGGGGTCAACTGCTTGGCTTCCTCTACCCCCAGCATTGTGCCAATGTCCTGCTCACTCTCTTATACTTTGTTATTTTTTTTTCTCTTTCCCCTTTGCGCCACACATTCCTTGTTTATGTTTGTTTGTGAGATATGGGTGACACTGGCAAGGCCACGTTTATTGCCCGTCCCTTGTTGGCCAAGCAGCGATTGTTTGTACAACTGACTGGCATGCTAGACCACTTCAGAGGGCAATTAGAGTCAAGTGTGGACTGCAGTAGTATGTATGACAGACACGTCACTGAACGACACCAGTGAATCAGTTGGGTTTCTAATGGCAATCCGGCAGCTTTCACAGTTCTGCTGCTAGCCCATAAAATTAGCAGGTTTATTTAATTCAGTTTCATGACTTGCTTTGGTGGGATTTCAACTGAGGACCTTAAAGAAAGAAAGAACTTGCATTTATTTAGCGCCTTTCATGACTTCAAGACGTTTCAAAGCGCTTCACAGCTTTTAAAAAAAATAGTCACTGTTGTAAGGTAGGAAATACAGCAGCCAATTTGCACACGAGGCCCCACGAGCAACAGTATGATAGTGACCACATAATCTGTTATTAGGTGTTGTTTGAGGGACAAATATTGGCCAGGACGCTGGGGAGAACTCCCCAGCTCTTCTTTGAAATAGTAACCATGGAGTCTTTTACGCCCACCTGAGAGGACAGAAGGGGCCTCGGTTTAATGTCTCATCCGAAAGACGGCACCTCCGACAGTGCAACACTCCCTCAGTACTGCACTGGAGCGTCAGCCTAGATTATGCGCTCAAGTCTTTGGAGTGGGACGTCTACCCACAACCTTCTGACTAAGAGGCGAGAGTGCTACCCACTGAGCCATGACTGATACCCTTAACCACTACACTCCTGCACCCACGGACTGCTTTCATTAACACTCCTGGAGGTGCACAAGAACAGAGCCAATTGGATCTCCCCACCTCCCCTTTCCTGATCAGTCGGTGTTGTGTTTCTGTTCTTCAACCCCTCCCTCCCAGACGCCCCAGCTAAGATTGGCAGCTCGCCGCGTGTAGAATCACGACACTGTACCTGAAGCTCATCATTCTGTGGCACAGACACTTCACGCTCCATGGCACTGTGAAGTTTGTTTCATTTTTAACTTGTGATGGTGCTTCCAATTTTCTTCAAGACGGAAATAATATAAAAGGCATTCCCATTGGTGCTGCTGTCAGATCCGTGTTAGATTATAAAGCACCTGATAATAAAGCTAAAATAATGCAGCACATCTCATGTTGTTATTTCATATCAATACAGGAGAGCTTCTCCCCATGGGACGTATTTAATTTTCATCTGCCTGTGTCGGCCTTTATTTTATTCAGCTCAGCACGAACGTCTTACAAATCTGGCTTGCATTTGTATTCTGCTGTTGAAAAGTCTTTCCGAAAGATCCCTTTCCATCCATCTGTCAAGCCACGAGCTCCCAGCTCCCTTGCTTGGTGATCCTTTTGCTGTTTCCGTTGCTGGTTAAGAGTAACGAACCTATCAGAACGCGATTTAATTGGGTAAGTGGGCGCTGACGTGCGTGTGTGACGTCGCACCGTATGGAAACACGAGGGGGCTGAAAAATAAACCGGCGAATGAAACGCTCGTAACTCTCGAGTCCGAGGGCGCCATCAGCAACATCACCAACAACTTGCATTTATATAGCGCCTTTAATGTAGCAGAACGTCCCAAGGCGCTTCACAGGAGCGATTTTCAAACAAAATTTGTCACCGAGCCACATAAGGCGATATTAGGACAGATGACCAAAAGGTCGCCAATGGTGGAGCGATTAAAATCGGTGATGCACAAGTGGTAAGAATTGGAGGGACGCAGAGATCTCGGGGGGGATGTAGGGCTGGAGAAGGTTACAGAGATAGTGAGGGGCGAGGCCATGGAAGGATTTGAAAACAAAGATGAGAATTTTAAAATGGAGGTGTTCCTGGTCCGGGAACCAATGTAGGTCAGTGAGCACAGGGAGTGATGGGTGAACGGGATTTGGTGCAGAGTTTTGGATGAGCTCAAGTTATTGGAGAGTGGAAGATGGGAGGCTGCCCAGGAGAACATTGGAATAGTCAAGTCTAGAGGTAACCTCCGAAGGACCTAAAAGGAAAGAAAAAACTTGTATTTATACAGCGCCTTTCACGACCTCAGGACGTCCCAAAGCGCTTTACAGCCAATGAAGTACTTCTTTGAAGTGCAGTCAGCCAACTAGTGATACAACCAAGACACCATGGGATTAGGTCAGCTCTGGCTCAGTTGGTAGCTTTCTCCCCATTGAGTCTGTAGGTCATGGGTTCAAGTCCCACTCGAGAGACTTGAGCACATAATCTAAGCTGACGCTCCAGTGCAATACTGAGGGAGTGCTGCAGCAACAGACTTAGGAAATGACACATGTAACCGAGGCCCCATCTGCCCTCTCCAGTGGACATAAAAGATCCCATGGCACTATTTCGAAGCTATACAGGGAGAGTTCTCTCCGGTGTCCTGGGCCAATATTTATCCATCAACCAACATCTAAAACAGATGATCTGGTCATTTATTTAATTGCTGTTTGTGGGAGCTTGCTGTGCGCAAATTGGCTGCCGTGTTTCCTACGTTACAACAGTGACTACACTTCAAAATTGGCTGTAAAGCGCTTTGGGACATCCTGAGGTGCTATATAAGTGCAAGTCTTTCTTTCCTTTAGGTGTCTTGCTTTATTACCGTTGGGGACGAGGGAGTATTTATGCAAAACTTTCCCTCCGGAGATGAAATAGGTGGAGCAGAGCTCCCGATTGTACATAATGCTGGCCGGCTGGGCTGAACGGCCTTCCCTTGCTTCATTCTTTAATGTTCTTAAATTTGCTCCTCCTGTTGACCAACCATGGACTATTGCTGATCTCCAGCTTGGTGGCTTTCCACGGCTGAGAATTGTTTTGGAGCTCCAGCTTAAAGGAGGATATATGAGGGGAAAAAAAAAACACAGCAGCACAAACTGAAATGTAGGTTAACGCTGTCCAGGGGCATCTTTTCCAGACTAAATATAGACTTGTGCTGGTGAAGAAGTTAATCCTTTGAGATTTGCAGTAGAAAGTGCTGTGATGTGCATTCCAAACCGGGGATGCACGGCCGTGGCAGTGGGACGGAAATTATATATATTGATAGTCACGGCAAATGTTCAGCACCTGTTATTTTGGAATTCAAATGGGAATGTGGCTGAAAGGCCTCCTCTCCATTTCAGGATCAAGCATGCCTGAGCATTTGTTGCAAAATATCAGTGGGGCGGAAGCAAGCAACCAGTAATGGTTGGTAGGAAGATTCCTCTGCTGCTTGTGATCTGCTGAAGTCTTTCGGATGATACGTTAAACCAAAGTGGACGTAAAAGATCCTGGGGAGTTCTCCCCGGTGTCCGGGCCATTATTTATCCCTCAACTAACATCATTAAAAACCAATTACCTGGTCATTATCACATTGCTGTTTGTGGGATCTTGCTGTGTGCAAATTGGCTGCTGCGTTTCCTACATTACAGCAGCGACTACACTTCAAAAAGTACTTCATTGGCTGTGAAGCCCTTTGGGACGTCCTGAGATCGTGAAAGGCGCTGTATAAATGTGAGCTCTTTCAAGAGATCTAAATCACTCTCAGAAATAACCTTGTGATTTGCTCCGAGGTCCCAACCCTGACTGGAGTGTCTGGATTGTGCCTAGGGCCTGCCATTTTGCCTCCTTCCTGATCGCGGCTTTGAGGCACTGCTGAGCAGAGGTGATTATGCTTCCCAAGGATGGGGCAGAAACGGTCAGGAGTTTCATCGGGCTGTTTGTAGTGACTTGCTCAAGAGTGAGTGAGCTGGAGGCTTGGGAGTAAATTACTTGCCCATGGTTGGCTTAAAGCCCAGGAACTCAGAAAAGGAAAGGGGAGGAATAGAAAGCTGTCATGAGAAAAATTTGAGGGGTTTGTACACTTTCCCCCCCAAAAAAACTTTGTAACATCATCGTACCTGTCAAGTGATTGTATTCTACACGGAGTGTGCCAGTTTGTATTATCTAATGTAATGAAATGGGCTTGACAGAGCTGTAAAGGAACATTAGGGACAGGAGCAGGCCATTCAGCCCATCGAGCCATTCTGTTAGATCATGACTGATCTGTACCTCAATTCCATTTATCCGCCCTTGCTCCATACCCCTCGACTACCTTACCTAACAAAAATCTATTGATCTCAGACTTGAAAGCTCCAATTGTCCCCCCAGCATCCACAGCCTTTTGGGGGAGAGAATTTCTTCGACACATCGTGTGGGTAAAGTGCTTCCTGATTTCCCTCCTAAACGGCCTAGCTCTAATTTTACGATTATGTCCCCGCGTTCTTGTTTCCCCCATCAGAGGAAACAGTTTCTTTCTATCTACCCTGTCAAATCCTTTTGACATTTTAAACGCCTCGATCAGACCGCCCCCTCAATCCTCTCTGCTCAAGGACTCCCTCTTAAGTTGATTTTTCTATTTTGGTGTTTAGAAACACTCTTGTATTTATGTCGCACCTTGGCACATCTCAAAAACTTCTCAAAGCACTTCACAGACTGATTACTTTTGGAGTGAGGCGATTGCTGTGTTGCTGTTTGGGACGTGGTGCGTGCTAGGCAGCAGTAACCATGGATACTGCCGTTCGTTCAGCTCACTTTAATCTTCAGCATCAAATTGGCGTTTGGGGACAGTGGCGGTTTCTCGGAACCAACCGTCCCGCCAACTGCGCGCGGCGTGAGATTAGGCGGCGATTGTGAGGAAGATCGGTTGGATGAGACACGATAATTGGTGTTGTCGGTGTTACCTACCCATGAAAGTGACTTCGGTACATTTTTAATCCCAGAGACGTGGGAAACCCCGGACACTCCATTTGTATCTATTTGAAATTGCAAGGTGGGATATTCCTTTGAGGTTCGGGGTATTCTCATAATGGACCAAGGTGCACTGCTTTGATCACATGAATTGCATGGAGCGAGCCCAACCCAGGGCAGTTTAAATAGAAAGTTTACATACAGGGTCCCCCTCCTCCAAGGTGTGCAATGCACTGCTTGGTGTGGTACAGGAGAGCTGTGGGGGTGCTACAGTTGACCTTGGGGGGCTCGGGATAGTGTGTGTATGTGTGGGGGCGGGAGGGGGAATCGGCCAGGATTCTTACTCCTGATCATTGCTCAGTGACACCTGCATGGGAAGTGTTGGTTTAGGTGCCTGGCAAGGTGCAGGACCAGAATCTACTGTGATGCCCTCCGTGGTCAAATGCCCTGCTGACACCGAAACCCCCACACAAAGAGTGGGCATTTGGGGGGCCGGGGGCGCAGGTGGCATAAGAAATAGGAGCAGGTGCGGGCTATGCAACCCCTCAAGCCTGCTCCGCCATTCAGTAAGATCATGGCTGACCTTCTACCTCAACTCCACTTTCCCTCCCGATCCCCATATCCCTTGATTCCCTTAGTGTACAAAAATCCATCGATCTCAGTCTTGAACATACTCAACGACTGAGCATCTACAGCCCTCTGGGGTGGAGAATTCCAAAGATTCACAGCCCTCTGAATGAAGACATTTTTCCTCATCTCAGTCTTAAATGGCCGACCCCTTATCTTGAGACTATGATCCCTAATTCTAGACTCTCCAGCCAGGAGGAAACAGCCTCTCAGCGTCTACCCTGTCAGGGCCCTCTAAGAATCTTATATGTTCCAATGAGATCAGCTCTCATTCTTCTAAACTCCAGAGGATATAGACCCATTCTACTCAATGTCTCATTCCAGGAAGCCATCCGGTGAACCTTCGTTGCACCCCCTCCACGGCAGGTATATCCTTCCTTAGGGTGGCACATTGGAACTGTCCCCCGGTGAAAGGCAAGCGTCCCTCGGGAGAGGAAGCGTGAAAAGTTGGAAGGAACCTCCTCGGCGGTCACGTGATATTCACACGCCTCCCGAGCTTCCCGCACTCGAGCTGCGGCGATCTCAAGGACTCGCTTGAATTGCACCCGTGTCGCCCGCTCCTTAAGTGCGTGTTTGTTCTGCATGTAGTTGATTAGAAGGGTTAAATAATTTTAATCAGCAGAAAATTAAATAACCGAGTAATCACAGTGTCAAACAGCCAGCTGGTGCGGGCACGCTGCGGTCGTGATTACACACTTTCGCTTCGAAAGACTGTTGACATTGTCGCGTTAATGGAACAAATACAGATATCTATTTTTATTAGCTGGGCAAGTGACATATGCATTGGCTCAACGGTTCAGTCAGCACCAGATGGCACTGGCTGGGGGTGATGCCAAGGTGTTGGTCGGCCAAGTTTTTCGGTGGCTGCTCGACCAAGAAGGCCGCGCTGTAGGTATCGTGACTCTGCACATCTGAAATCTGTAGCTGCTTAAACAGCCTCTCAGTGAGTCATGGACATGGGAAGGAAATTTGGCACAGGCGTGCCTTTGAGGGGAGCCCGTCGATCGATTAATTTTTTTTTTGTTCTGTCGGAAGGCAGCGGGGCTTTGAGCGGTCCCTCTGTCGCCTGCAGGGATGCACGGTGCAGAAGGACCCAGGACAGAGATTTCCTCGTGGTTCGGTGGGAAAGTCTTTTTGCGGTCGTGGTCGAGTTCCACACGATCAAAGAAGTCCTGTTCCTCAGCCGTGTTTTACAAAGACGAGGGCTCCAGTTCTTTACCCCCCTCCCCCCAGCTTCACCCACCTCCTCTACCCCCCCCCTCCCCACTTCACTTCACCCACCTCCTCTACTCCCCCTCCCCACTTCACTTCACCCACCTCCTCTACCCCCCCCTCCCCACTTCACTTCACCCACCTCCTCTACCCCCCCTCCCCACTTCACTTCACCCACCTCCTCTACCCCCCTCCCCACTTCACTTCACCCACCTCCTCTACCCCCCTCCCCACTTCACTTCACCCACCTCCTCTACCCCCCCTCCCCACTTCACTTCACCCACCTCCTCTACCCCCCCCCTCCCCACTTCACTTCACCCACCTCCCCTTCCCCCACTTCAAGTGCTATAGCTGCTGAGACTATCACAGGTAATACAGGTTAACAAGAAGCTGAGACCTGAAGTAGAATCTCCTAATTTTGTACCGTTTGGCTTTTATATTACAGGAGTGCACCTGGCGGGGTTGGGGTGGGTTGGATTGGGGTGGGGATTATGTGCGGGGTAGGAGGTGAGGATTGGGGGTGGGGCAGGGGATGGGTGGGGTGGGGATAGGGGCAGGGCGGGGAATGGGTGGGACAGGGCGGGAAATGGGTTGGGCAGGGATTGGGTGGGATTGGGGACGAGGTGAGGGGTGGAGTTGGTTGTGGGTTGGAGTTAGTTGCGGGGTGGGTGGGGGTGAGGATTGAGGCATGGGATGGATGGGGCGGGGCGGGGCGGGGCAGGGACGCGGATGGGTGGGATGGGGGTGGGGTCCTCCTCCATTGTGTAATTTCCCCTATGCTCTGGGCCGACTGCATCACTGATCCACCAACGGGGGTCTGTGATCGTGCCGTTGGGACTCTATTCCAGTGAAGTGAAAGTTGGCTCCTGTTAGCTCCCCCTCCCTACCTCTCCCTGCTGTTTGTGGGATCTTGCTGTGCACCAATTAGCTGCCACCTTTGCACACGTAACAACCCCGAATAAACTTCACCAGTAAATTATTGGTTTTGTAGTGCATTGGGACGTCCCGAACACGTCATAAGATGCTATATAAATGCAAGTGGTTTCTACAGGTACATCACCTGGGTTGTTTGCATTCCACAGTGCATAGATGCACAACTGCCCTTCTCTCCCCCTCCCCTCTTCCTTCTCCCTCCTCCCTCCCTCCCTCCCACTCCCTCCCTCTCTCCCACTCCCTCCCCCTCTCCCCCTCCCTCCCCCTCCCTCCCCCCCTCTCCCCCTCCCTCCCCCCTCCCCCTCTCCCCCTCCAACCTCCCCTCCCCTCCCCCTCTCTCTTCCTCCCTTCTCACTCCTCCCTCCCCTCTCCCCCCCCTCTTCCTCCCTTCTCCCTCCTCCCTCCCCTCCCCTCTCCCCCTCCCGCCTCCCCTCTCCCCCTCCCGCCTCCCCTCTCCCCCTCCCGCCTCCCTTCCCCTCTCCCCCCTCCCGCCTCCCTTCCCCTCTCCCCCCTCCCTTCCCCTCTCCCCCCTCCCTTCCCCCTCCCTTCCCCTCTTCCTCCCTCCCCTCTCCCTCCCTCCCCTCTCCCTCCCTCCCCTCTCCCTCCAGCCTCCCCTCCCTCCCCCCCTGCCTCCCTCCCCCCCTGCCTCCCCCTCTCTCTTCCTCCCTCCTCCCACCCCTCCCTTCTCCCTCCTCCCTTCTCCCCCCCCCTCTCTCCCCCCCCCCCTCTCTCCCTCCCCCCCCCCCTCTCTCCCTCCCCCCCTCTCTCCCTCCCCCCCCCCTCTCTCCCTCCCGCCCTCAGAACTTAAAAATTAAAAGGGAGAAAGCCACTGACAGAGGATATTCTCCTTAAGCAGGAGGGGAAGCGACTGGGAGATGAAAAACACCTTTTATCTCTTCAGAATGCAGAGTGATGCTCTTGTGTGGATTACTAATGAGGGTGGGTGGGAATGGGGGAGGAGTGCCGGGACTGAGAGAACAAAAATTGCCTCCATTCAATTTGCAACGCTGCAGATGAAATCCCGTTTACCCCTTTTAAAGGGTGCACACGTCAAACTAACACCCGGCCTCACGTGTGCTGCTGCTGCTGAAATCATTATCAAAAGCTCAATTAGCTAGGGGCGATAAATGTTTTTAAAACAGATTTTATAATTTATTCAAGCTTTGCCCTGCGCCCACGCCATTCAGAGTCGGGCCGGGGGCATCGCAGGTCACCATTTGTTACAGTTTCAGCTGCATTCGTGCCCCGACTTCTATGGCTCGTTGACAGCGATGGCCGGAAATGTACAGCATGACCCAGTTCAGCCGTGGCTCAGTGGGTAGAACTATTTCTTTGCCTTGTCAACCAGTGCCCTATTATGGTCACTTTGGGCTGCTCTTTGCTTGCCTGCTCCCCACACAGTTAAGATCAAGAACTTGCCCCTTTTTGGGAATGTGCAATGGAACAGGAATGGACGGAAAACTCCAAAAGGATTGTCAGCCACTCCAGGGACTTGAGCGCAAAATCCAGGCTGACACTCCAGTACTGAGGGAGCGCTGCACTGTCGGAGGTGCCGTCACAGACTGCAGCGGTTCAAGCAGAGGGCCCACCATCACCTTCTCGGGCAACTAGGGATGGGCAATAATTGCTGGCCTTGCTGGCGACGCCCACATCCTGAGAATGAATTTTAAAAAAAACTTTGTCTCGCATTCTGAGCATTGACTTTTCACGCAGTATTCTCAATTTTAAAAAAAATTGCCTTCTCCCGTAAGTTAATGCAAATTACACTCCAAAGGCATCTTATGTTCTGTATATATTTATGTCTTTGCGTGATGTGATGTTCAGGATATATCATCAGTTCATGGTCCATTGACAGCATCTTTTTTCTCCCCAAAACATTTGTGCGGCAGAAACCAGAGGTTGTGATATTTTCCACGCATTAATGTGGTTGATTTTACGGTGCCTACCCGAGGGAGAATTTGAAGATTGATATGGGTCCCACCGGAGGCTCTCTGAGCGAGTGCACACGCATTCCACATTGTTTACATAAGCGATGTCATTGAGATTAATGAGGAAATGATTCCCAAGCGATGGGGTGGGGGGGTGGGGAAGGAAAGGGATGCGTGTCTCGCATTGTTTATGACGGGATGGACTGCCATCTGTTTTGTTGGCTGCTGTGAGGAGAGATCGTACTGGGATTGATCAATCCTTTAATGGGTAAAAGGGCAGAGTGCTCCTCAGAGCCACCTTCAAGTTCCCAAATTGCTATTTTAAAAAAAAATTATCATTTTCTCTGCTTCTTCTCATGCTGTTGCACTTCCCTTGATTGGACTGGCCAGAGACCTGCCCCCAGAGCACCTACCAGTGTGGCTCTATAGCTGTCTGTCACATTTTGGCCATTTCATGCTGACCATTTCCCCACAGAAAGGATGTGAGAATGAGTCACTTTTAATGCGATGGGTTTTTTTTGAAGCAAAGTGTATTCTCATAAATTTAAACAAAAGGGACTTTGATGAGAGGCCGTTAATATGGTAAGTTGTTTTCCCCATAAAATACACAGTAATCAGTTTGTTAACTTGTCTGGGTAATCAAAAAAAACACTTCACACCCATTGTGTTGGAAAGTCCTGTGATTTCTGTCTTTCTGTGAACAGGGGGAGATAAAAAGATAGAGGCTGGGACACAGGCTGGCAGCGGGGGGGGCTTTTGAAACAGGAAGGTGGTTTTTAAATGGAGAGCTGTGAAAATCTTTAGCCAAGCTCAAAAAGTCAGAAATGCTGGAGGAACAGTTAGAAAAAACATCCTGTTTAAGTCAAGCAAGATTGACCCACTGATGTGGGGAAGCGTGGAATATTCTTCATTTTGTATCATTACATGAAGATGAGTTGTACTATCTGAATTGTAGTCTGTTACATTAGTAAAAATGTTAATCTCTGAAGGGGATTAGTGAAACAGTTGGGCTCTTAAAACAGTATGGCAGTTTTGTGGTTATTTTGTGGTACTAGTTCACAGATTACCAGATTCACAATTTACCCTGGTAGGATTTGAACTCTGAGGTTTCTAGTCTCTTCCTTCCCTCTTTCTCTCTCCCTCCCTCCTTCCTTTTTCTCTCTCCTGCCTTTTTCTTTCTTTCTCTCCTGCCTTTTCCTTTCTCTCTCACCAGCCTTTCTTTCTCTCTCTCCCTTTCTCCCTTTTTATCTTTCTCTCTCCCAATTTATCTTCCTCTCTGCCCTGTTTATCTTACCCTCTGCCTCACCAGCTTTCTCTCCCATTAATCTTTCTCTCACCCCTTTTCTCCTTTCCCCCCACTTATTTTATTCCCTCCCCTCATTCACCTTTCTCTCCTGCCCCCATGCAGCAGGTGGGGGTAGAGCTGCTGGTTTATTGTAAGAGGCCTCAGGTAGTGGAGCTGACTTAGTGCTGAGATTTCCATTAGTGCATGAGGTATATCATAGAAATTAATTTTATTTTAAAAATGAAATGAATAAAATGAGATGAGAGCTGTAATGAATTGACAATTAATTTCATCATATTACGGTAACCAGGAAGATGCTCGTCCTATTCTCCTAAGCAACAGGCAATTTAAAGGCTGAGTTGTTTTAATTTTAATTAGTTCAAGTTACCATCACTGTCTGAAAATGGGATCTCTGTGGCTTACAAAGCTTGTCCACATTAATGTGCTTAATCTGGTCTAATACAGTTATCACCATTAGTGCTGTTTAGAGGAGTCGTCGATTGAACGTGGGGATATTCTATTCTATTACAAACCTAACGCTTCAGACTGCAGTCTTCTTCATTCTGCCTCCTCCTGTCCCACAAGCACTGGCTCTTGCTGGGGTATCACTCTCTGGGTGCTGCTGGGCCTTTGCTACCCCGTGCAAATGGTCATTCTTCATGGTGCATGTCAGCAGGCCATTTGACCATGGATTGGAAGAGGGAGGAAAGAGGGGAGGGTGGAAGAGGACGACAGCCAGAGCTGGTTCTGATAGGGTTGCCAACCCTCCAGGATTGCCCTGGAGTTTCCAAGAATTGAAGATTAATCTCCAGGACACTGCTACGAGCAACAACCAGGAGAAAAATCCTAGGGGCATTGAACAAAATTGTGTTTTTTTTATTTCATTTTCTTTCAACACTTTCATTTATTAGTTTTAAAATACTGGAGATGGGGGGAAATAAAGCTGTTTTATGAACGGTCAAGATTAATCCAATTGGGTCACAGAGAGTCTGTTCCCTTTCCAATTGTCTGGGAAGGCACTGCATCTGGATGATGGACCAATGGTGGGAGTGTGGGGGCGAGGCGGTTGGAGGTGGGAGGATATGTGATGAAACCTCCAGGAATACGCCCAACCAGAGTTGGCGACCCTGGGTTCTGACCTCACACACAGGAATCACTAGCTAGAAATCAGAAGAGGGTGATTTTTCTTTTCCCCGATTCCCCCATGCCCAGGGGCCATGAAGCCACTTGTAGCCATGTGCTACGGTGAGGGTTTCTCACAAAATTAACATCTCCGGTTTCCCAGGGGATGTGAGGTGCGTTAAAGAATTTCCATCCGTCCATCAAAAAAACAGTTTGTTACAAGGCGCAATGCGTGGATCCTCTTCAGTATTAAACTTATTTTTAGTTTCTTCCCTTTCTTAAAGTATAATGAAGTTGCCTTTATCTCCGCTCCAATTTTCGTGCTAGATGTTTCAACTGCATTATGTGTCCTTTGTGAATTGTATTGTACTTAGCCCTGGATTATAGTTGTATTATAGTTCCATGACGCAATGTGAGAGTGGTGTCAGTGGGTTCATTCCATTATCCGTCTTTCAGATGAGACATTAAACCGAGGCCCCGTCTGCTCTTTTAGGAGGATGCAAAAGATCCTGCGGCACTATTTTGAAGAAGAGCAGGGGAGTTCTCCCCGATGTCCTCACCAACATCCCTAAAACAGATTATCTGATCATTATCACATTGCTGATTGTGGGACCTTGCTGTGCGCAAATTGGTTGCCGCATTTCCTACATTACAACAGTGACTACACTTCAATAAAAAAAAGTACTTCATTGGCTGTAAGGTGCTTTGGGACGTCCTGAGGTCAGGAAAGGGGCTATATAAATTTCAAGATCTTTCTTTCTTTACATGATGTGTCTTCTGTGAATTGTATTGTACTGAGCCCAGGAATTGTTATATTATAGTTCCACTACTCGCTGTGAAGATGGTATCAATGGGTTTATTCCATCATGGAGTTTCCATTATATGTTATATATATTTAGATTTCCCCCAGCAAACATTTCCAGCCTGAAAGGTGGACAGCTGTCTTTCCAAACTATGCCAATTTTGCCATGGGTTACTGTTACATACACTTTAAAAAGGAAAAATTTTCAGGGCTATGGGCAAAGAGCTAGGGGAGTGGGACCAACTGGTAGCTCTTTCTGAGAGCTGGCACAGGCACAATGGGCCGAATGGCTTTCTCCTGTGCTGGATGATTCACCCACCTTCTGCTGGTATGGGGATTTTCCCGACCACCATGGGCGATTTGACGTAGTGGCTTTGAAGAAGAGGCAACTGCTGTTCTGGCCAACATTCCCCCCTCAACCAGCAGTACCACAAAATAAACTAACTAGTCATTGGTGTTGGCGGTGCCATGTGCAATATGGCTGCCAAGTTCGCCTACATAGCAACAGTCATTGCGCTTCAAAGTAATCCATTGTGTGTGAAGTGCTTTGAGACCCGCCTGAGAGAAGGTGTTACTTAAATGCAAATTTATCTTGAATTTGAGTTTAGAAATAGAATAATTTTACTCAAATCATTGTTTTGTTCCTCATTCTAGATGATTAAAGCAGCACTGCTGATAAATAGTTAACCATAATCTGTAGGACTACCTGCTGTATATTTGCACCAATCAACGTATTGATTGAAATCTTCAAAGGCCAAGTATAAAACTGACTTTGGTTGCCCATCTGTAGCTGAGTGGTTTCTACCCGATTCTGTAAAGATATGAAGCAGTGACTGAGCTTTGCAATCCCAACACGCAATCAATAGCGCTGAAGTTATTGAATAGAGAGTGAAATCTTGTTTTTTTTTTAGTTTATTAGCTGATCAGTTGACATGCTTGTAATATGAAGGAGCTGAGCTGCCTCTAGGATGGTAAAGAAATATTTCATAATTCTCAATGAATATACATTTCCATTGAGAAATAAAAACTCCAGGGGAAAAGTGATCCATCCGTGGCTAACTAAAGAAGTGAAGGATAGTATTAGATTAAAAGAAGAGGCTTATCATGTTGCCAAGAAGAGTAGTAAGCCTGAGGATTGGGAGAGTTTTAGAAACCAGCAAAGGATGACCAAAAAATTGATAAAGTGGGAGAAAATAGAATATGAGAGTAAACTAGCAAGAAATATAAAAACGGATTGTAAGAGCTTCTACAGGTATGTAAAAAGGAAACGAATAACAAAAGTAAATGTGGGTCCCTTAGAGGCTGAGACAGGAGAAATTATAATGGGGAATAAGGAAATGGCAGAGATGTTAAACAAATATTTTGTATCTGACTTCACAGTAGAAGACACTAAAAACATACTGGAAATAGTAGGGAACCAAGGGTCTAATGAGAGTGAGGAACTAAAGTAATTAATATTAGTAAAGAAAAAGTACTGGAGAAATTAATGGGACTAAAAGCCGACAAATCCCCTGCGCCTGATGGCCTACATTCTAGGGTTCTAAAAGAGGTGGCTGCAGTGATAGTGGATGCATTGGTTGTGATCGTCCAAAATTGCCCAGATTCTAGAATGGTCCCAGTGGATTAGAAGGTAGAAAATGTAACACTGCTATTCAAGAAAGGAGGGAGAGGGAAAATAGCTATAGGCCATTTAGCCTGACGTCAGTCATCGGGAAAATGCTGGAATCCATTATTAAGGACGTAGTAACAGGGTGCTTAAAAAATCATAATATGATTAGGCAGAGTTAACATGGTTTTATGAAAGGAAAATCGTGTTTGACAAATCTATTCAAGTTTTTTGAGGATGTAGCAAGCAGGGTAGATAAAGGGGGACCAGTGGATGTAGTATATTTGGATTTTCAAAAGTCATTCAGTAAGATGCCACACAAAAGTTTGTTACGTAAGATAAGGGCTCATGGGGTTGGGTGTATTATAAACTGGATAGAAGATTGGTTAATGGACAGAAAAGAGAGAGTAGGAATAAACGGGTCATTTTCAGCTTGGCAGGCTGTTACTAGTGGGGTGCCGCAAGGGTCGGTGCTTGGGCCTCAGCTATTTACAATCTATTTAATGACTTAGATGGAGGGACCAAGTGTATGTATCCAATTTTTCTGACGATACAAAGCTAGGTGGAAAAGTAAGCTGCGAGGAGGACACAAAGAGTCTGCAAAGGGACATAGACAGGTTTAGTGAGTGGGCAAGAAGGTGGCAGATGGAGTAAAATGTGGGGAAATGTGAGGTTATTCACTTTGGTAGGAAGAAAAGAAAAACAGTATTTTTTAATATGGTGAGAAACTGTTAACTGTTGGTGTTCGGAGAGTTTTGGGTGTCCTTGTACATGAAATACAGAAAGTTAACATGCAGGTACAGCAAGCAATTAGGAAGGCAAATGGTATGTTGGCCTTTATTGCAAGGGGGTTGGAGTACAAGAGTAAGGAAGCCTTGCTACAATTGTACAGGGCTTTGGTGAGACCACACCTGGAGTACTGTGTACAGTTTTGGTCTCCTTACTTATGGAAGAATATACTTGCCTTAGAGGCAGTGCAACAAAGGGTCACTGGATTGATTCCTGGGATGAGGGGGTTGTCCTATGAGGAGAGATTGTGTAGAATGGGCCTATACTCTCTGGAGTTTAGAAGAATGAGAGGTGACCTCATTGAACATATAAGATTCTTAGAGGGCTTGACGGGGTAGATGCTGAGAGGCTGTTTCTCCTGGCTGGAGAGTGTAGAACTAGGGGGTGTAGTCTCAGGATAGGGGGTCAGACATTTAGGACTGGGATAAGGAGAAATTTCTTCACTCAGAGGATTGTGAATCTTTGGAATTCTCTACCCCAGAGGGTTGTGGGTGCCCAGTCGTTAAGTATAATCAAGGCTGAGATCGATAGATTTCTGGACTCTAAGGGAATCAAGGGATATGGGGATAGGGCAGGAAAGTGGAGTTGAGATAGAAGATCAGCCATGATCTTATTGAATGGCGGAGCAGGCTCGAGGGGCCATATGGCCTACTCCTGCTCCTACTTCTTATGTTCTTATGTAACATGTTACTGTTCAAGGATTTAAACCATTGCGTTGATGTGCGTAGGTTTCAGTTTCCTTCCTCTCCCAATGTCAAACAGAGTGTCTATTGACACCACTGTGTCAGCCAATGAGTTGGAGTCGGGGCAGGACTTACGGCACGACTCACAGCAAAAAGTCTATTTTACAGCAAACAAAGTCTATTTACTCACCAAACAGAGTCCATTTAAAAAGAGCCTCTACGAACTACAGCAAACAGAACTCACGACCAAAACTACAGTAACTTTTCCCGATAAAAGCAGGGTGATTTCTCCAGCAAAATGCAGTGCGTGGAGGATAATTACATAATACAAATTATGTGCGTAAAATCAATTCCCGTCACTTACAGCAGTGCGGTCTCCAAGGGTGATTGACGGGGGAATTACCCAATCATCTCCAATCTGGCTGGGAATAGTGGTGTCACTCCATGTAGCCTACTTTAAAATGCATTTTCCTTTCCTGTCGTCTCGTGCTTGGGTCACGCCAGTCTCCAGCCGAGCGAGGGGGTGAGTGGGTGCCCTGGTTCCATGGCTGTGCCAGTGCTGCTCTGTCCCTCTCCATTAGATAGACCTTGATATGGGCCCCCTAAGGTGACTCGCCCTTCACATTAAATAAAACTTTTTTAGTGTTTCCTTGTTATGGAGAAGCACCCTAACCTTTGACTTATACATCCCCCCCCCCCCCCCCCCCCAGTAGCAGTTTTCTGTGCATTTACTCATTGCATTGCACCATTTACAATTCGATATTCGCTGTGCCCATTCCTTGGTTTGAAAGTCCTGCAGTTTATGCGCTGCCCAAAGGCTTGCAAATGACATGCATGGAACTGAAAATTAGATGTTCAAGCCCTGAGGCTGTGTTGGAAAAATGAATTACAATAAAAGCACTGAAGCCTTCTATTATTTCCATTACAAGTTTGAGGTTGGAGGGGTTTGGATGGAGAGGGAGTGAGGGGGCATTGGAATGCTTTTCAAAAGCTGCCACAGTCGTAGGTTCAATAATAGTAGATGTCAGCCGTGGCTCAGTTGGTAGCACACTCATCTCTGAGTCAGACATTGTGGGTTCAAGTCCCACTCCAGATCACATGATCTGGGCTGATACTCCAGTGAAGTACTGAGGGGGTGCTGCACTGTCAGAGGTGCCGCCTTTGTTAGGTAAGGGTATTAAGGGATAGTTTGCAAAGGTGGGTAAAAGGAGTTGATTAGCCATGATTGATTGGCTGAATGGCCTACTCCTGTTCCTATGTTCCAGGGCAGACATTAAACGATGCCCTGTCAGCCCTCTCAGCTGAACATAAAAGATCCCATGGCCCTATTTCGAAGAGCAGGGGGGTTCTCCCCGGTGTCCTGGCCAATATTTATCCCTCAACCCCCATGTCACTAAAACAGATTATCTGGTCAATTAGTTCAATGCTGTTTCTGGGACCTTGCAAATTGGCTGCCGTGTTTTCCTACTTTACAACAGTGACAACTCTTCAAAAGTTGTCTCTAAAGTGCTTTGCAATGTCCTGAAAGGCACTATATGAATCCAAGTCTCTCTTTATTAATACTTGGTCTATGCTGAATTAGCAGATCTCAGCGGCGTTGGGGATGCTACAATTGGCCGCAGTGCCCTTTGGTTAGAGAGAGGGAAGTTGGCCAGAGATCCCGGCCCTGATCTCTGCTGCAGGTGGCGGGGTGTGTGGATAATGGGTGAGGTCAGGATCGGGCCCGGCCTTGACGCCTTCCATCCTTAACATCCAGGGTCTTGCGTGAATATCGGTCACTTGGTAGAACGCCAGAGGGTACCGGGTGCTCATGGAAATGTATCCCATTGAGAGAGTCAACGCTTTTGAGAAGGGAGGGGAGAAATCGAGAGGGGAGAAATCGAGAGAGGAGAAGGAAAAGCTGCTGCTGAATAGCTGGAAAGAAATAGAAAGTCACGTTAGCCAAGCATTAAAAACACCAGAAACCTCAGGCACCAGTTAGCAGTGCCTGCTCGTGTTTCAACAAATGTGTCTTTTGCTGGGAAATTTCACTGCAATATTCATCATGTAAAAAAAAACAAGGCACGGCCCATGTAGCAATTCGCCTGCTGTGCAAGGAGAAGAAACGTGAGTGTGTGTATGTATGTGTGTGTGTATGTGTATATATGTGTGTGTGTGTATATGTGTTTGTGTATGTGTGTGTATATGTGTTTGTGTATGTGTGTGTGTATGTGTTTGTATGTGTGTGTGTATGTGTTTGTATGTATGTGTGTGTGTATGTGTTTGTATGTGTGTGTGTATATGTGTTTGTGTATGTGTGTGTATATGTGTTTGTGTATGTGTGTGTGTATGTGTTTGTATGTGTGTGTGTATGTGTTTGTATGTATGTGTGTATGTGAATGTGTGTATCTATGTGTTTGTATGTGTGAGTATATATATGTGTGTGTGTATATCAGTGTAAAAGATCACATGACACTATTCATAGAGGAATAGCAAACCCTCCCTCAACAACACTTCCCAAAGCAGATTTGCTGTTTGTGGAACCTGCCACCATTACTTACATAACAACAGTGACTACTTAGTTTTATGCTGTGGGGTGTATCAGATATACGTATGTATGTATGTGCATGTGTCCTGGGTCTATCATTCGCCCATGTCCGTTCCATTTCCAAATGTGAAAAGTCAGAGAGACAGTCAGTCATTTCACGCTGGTTTCTTCTGACCTGGAAATCTACAAGCACCGGGCAATTTGCAAACTTCCCTCAACAACAGTAATTCGACTGTAATAGCCCTCAGAATGTGCCTAGTTACAGCAATTATATGTTACAGGCCGCACAGGCCCACCTTAGCAGCAGAATAATACATCATGCAATAAATTGTGCAGCATGTCTGCCTTTGGAAAGCCATGTATCGTCTGACTTACCACAGGGCAATGCCACAAGAAGTCTGCTAGTATGTTTTGGGAAGAGACTCTGTGTATGTGTGTAGAGAGGGAGAATGTAATATCATTCTGTATCCACTTAACTGCCTGTTCTGTGTGGATATATGGATCATACCCTGGGTTACAAGTATTTGATGTGTGTCAAACACATACTTCGTGGCTTGGGAGTGATGCCCTGCTCCGTTGGAAGTCATCGCTTTGGATCATTACAAATAACACGGTGGATGGGCCTGGCCTGGTTTTAAAACATGCACAGCCTCGAACGGCTAATGCCCCTTTTAAACAAATGAATCCGGAAATAAATATTCATAAATAAATGATTGCCTGACTGAAAGTTGCAGGCTCCTTCTCTGTTCTCCACTCTCCCCAAGGTAGCGGCTCCAATCTTTCTGCTGCTAGAACGAGATAAAAAGTAAGATTCCATCGAAAACAGATGTCGGATTTGGGCTAATTGCCTTAAACAGCGAAGATGTCGTGGGATTCTGCCTGGCTCTAACAATCCTCTGATCTTCTTAAAGAATTGCATCAGGATTCACTTGCAGGGCTTTCTTGTTGAAACATGTTTTCACTTGTGGGGGAGTCCAAAACTAGGGGTCATAAATATAAGGCAGTCACCAATAAACCCAGTAGGGAATTCAGGCGAAACTTCTTTACCCAGAGAGTGGTTAGAATGTGGAACTCGCTACCACAAGGAGTAGTTGAGGCGACTAGCATGGATGCATTTGAGGGGAAACTAGATAAACACATGAGGGAGAAAGGAACAGAAGGATATGCTGATGGGGTGAGATGAAGTAAGGTGGGAGGAGGGGCGTGCGGAGCATAAACACCGGCACTATGTAATCTTCGTTTTTCTTCTCTCTCGTGTTGTCGTGTGTGGTTTTCGACGCTGCGCAAGTCCCGGGGACGAGCGCGTGGCGCGAAGATTCTGAAGAGCACGCTTGTAATCAAAGAGCCCGTCAAAATACCCAGCGCCGTACTGGCCACAGATCTAGTACCATCGCACTCTCTTGAGACTCTGCACAGCACGCCCAGGCCTGAATTTCAGGCTCAGATTTCACTTCAGCATTAATTATCCTTCCTATTTTAAAAGAAAACCCTCTGATTTTCTTTTGCCAGCATACCGCATTTGTCTCTCTCCTGAACACTCTCCCTCATCCGCAACCAAGAAAATAGATTAGTTGGCATGCACCAGTGCCTCTGAAACTAGGCAATATGATTTGTGTGTAGTGACTGGACAATTTTTCCTGATATCTCCTATTTGTTTCACTTACCAACCACTCCAGCCCTGATGGATAAGTGCGAGGTCTCAACTTATCCCCAATGGTGAGGCCTATATTTAAAAAAATTAATTCTTGGGATGTGGGGGTCGCTGGCAAGGTCGGTATTTATTGCCCACCCCTAGTTGTCTTTGAGAAGGTGGTGGGGGGCCGCCTTCTTGAACTGCTGCAGTCCGTGTAGTGAAGGTGCTCCCACAGCACTGTTAGGTAGGGTGTTCCAGGATTTTGACCCAGCGACATGGAAGGAGCGGCCGATATATGTCTAAGTCAGGCTGGTGTGTGACTTGCAGGGGAACGTGGAGGTGATGGAGTTCCCATGCACCTCCTGCCTTTGTCTATATACTTCTGTATGAGAAGCTGTTTTCTTTTGTTTCCTGCATCTGATTCCTTTGTTGCCTCTTTCTGTGACTTATGGTCACTTTGGGCTGCACTTCGCTTTGCTGCTCCCCGCACTGGCACAGTTAAGATCAAAAACTTGCCCTTTTTAAGAATATGCAATGAACCCGGAATGGAGGGAAAACTCCAAAAGGATGAATTAATTTAAACGTCAAATGTGGATCAGTTGGTATCACTCTCGCCCCTGAGTCAGAATGGTTATGGGTTCAAGTCCCTCTCCACAGACTCGAGCACAAAGTACAGGCTGACACTCCCAGTGCAGTACTGAGGGAGTGCTGCACTGTCGGAGGTGCCGTCTTTCGGATGAGGTGCCCTCTCAGGTGGACGTAAAAGATCCCATGGCACTATTTCAAAGAAACGCACGGGAGTTCTCCCCAGTGCCTTGGCCAATATTTATCCCTCAACCAACATCGCTAAAACAAATGATCCGGTCATTATTTCATTGCTGTTTGTGGGAGCTTGCTGTGCACAAATTGGTTGCTGCGTTTCCTACATTACAACAAAAGTACTTAATTGGCTGTGAACTGCTTTGGGGCATCCTGAGGTCGTGAAAGGCGCTTTATAAATGCAAATTCTTTCTTCTTACTTTAGTTTGTAATGGTTTGACGTCTAAATGGAGTAATGATGATGGTGCTCACCTTGTTTATATATGTCATCTTACTATTACCCCTTTCCTTTCAGAAGTGTTCAAGTCCAAATTATTGGGGCTAAAAGGGTTAAATTACGAGGACAGGCTGCTGAGACTTGGCTTATATTCCCTTGAGTTTAGAAGAATAATGGGTGATGTAATTGAGGTTTTTAAGATGATTAAAGGAGTTGAAAGGGTAGATAGAGAGAAACTATTTCCTCTGGTGGGGGAGTCCAGAACAAGGGGGCATAACCTTAAAATTAGAGCCAGGCCGTTCAGGGGTGATGTCAGGAAGCACTTCTTCACACAAAGGGGAGTGGAAATCTGGAACACTCTCCCTCAAAAAGCTGTTGAGGCTGGGGGGTCAATTGAAAATTTCAAAACTGCGATTGATAGATTTTTTGTTAGGCAAGGGTATTAAGGGTTACGGAACCAAGGTGGGTAGATGGAGTTAAGATACAGATTAGCCATGATCTAAGTGAATGGCGGAACAGGCTCGAGGGGCTGAATGGCCTACTCCTGTTCCTATGTTCCAAATGGAGTGCCTACATTTTTATTTTAAAATAGGGGTGAATTAGGACTCTGCTGTGGTGCTGAGCTATACAGTCAGGACGCGGGTTCCAGCCATGGTCTGAGATCTCTTAGCTGATCTCAGCTGTGAAGGAGGAAGAGGCATTACAATTGGCCTCAGTGCCCCTGGACTTGGAGAGCGAAGAGATCAGCCTTGGTCCCAACTCCTGATTGCTGTCCAGTGCCCCCTGCTTGGGGTTCCATTCCAGCTGTGCGTGGGCATCGGGTGTGGACATTGTCAAGCTTATCTGTGCCCCCGCCCCCCCCACTACTCTGTTGACACTTTCTGCCTAGTCTTGTACGTGAAGTATGGCCACTCGTGTGAGATGCTGGAGATCAGCCATTGCCTGTGGGACCTCAGCAAGAATCGAGGCCTCCCAAGGAGGGGGAAGGAAGAGCAAAGCTACCACTGAGCAAGCAACCATTTTGGAGTGGGCAGCAGGTGACATTTTTGCCCGCAGTAGAAGGCCAAGTAAGGTGGGTTGCAAGGCAAGAACAAGCTTGCATGGACATGACTGTGTAACATATTTAGAGTATATAATTGTTTAATGTTGATGTAGAGCTTAGGAGTGAAATTTTCACACAAACTAATACTGTCAATGAGCAGTTACTTGATTTATGTTACTGTGCAAGGATGCAGGTTGTGAGCAGCAATATTGCACACTGACAGGAAATTAGCTGGTTAATTATACACAAGAGAAGAGATCCAGAGTAATAAATAATGGGAGATATTGTCCTGGGGGAGGTAAAAACACTTAATACGTACAATGTGCACTCATAGAGCAAGTTTCTCCATCAGCGTCAGAGGACGGAGTTTTGAGGTAAGGCTTGGCCTCTTAATCCTCGAAAGGAGGTGACTGAAGGGACCTCATATAACATATGCTTAAAGAGCTAAGTGTCAACCGTGGCTCAGTGGTAGCACTCTCTCCTCCGAGAGAGGTCGTGGGTTCAAGTCTCACTCCAGCCAAAATTCTAGGCTGACGCTCCAGCGCTGAGAGGGTGCTGCACTGTCATCCTCAAGGCTGAGTTAGACAAATTTTTGATCAGCAAGGGCGTCAAAGGATATGGGGAAAGCGGAGTTGAGGTAAAAATCAGATCAGCCGTGATCTCATTAAATGGTGCAGCAGGCTCGAGGGGCCGAACGGCCTACTCCTGCTCCTATCTCTTATGGTCTATCCTTTGGATGCAATGTTAAACCGAGGCCCCGTCAGGAGTGTTCTTCCGGGTGTCCTGGCCAATATTCATCCCTCAACCAACATCACTAAAACAGAACAAAACTAGTCATTATCTCATTGATGTTTGTGGGACCTTGCTGTGCGCAAATTGGCTGCTGCATTTCCTACATCACAACAGTGACTACACTTCAAAAGTACTTAATTGGCTGTAAAGCGCTTTGGGGCGTCCTGAGGTGTGAAAGGCGCTATATAAATGCAAGTCCTTTATTTCTTTTTACCTCAAGGTAGACTAACGGGACACAGGTTCAAATTGGCGAAAGGCAAATTCAGGACAAATGTCAGGAAATTCTTCTTCCCACAGAGTGATCAACACATGGAATGGACTTGTATATAAGGATATTGGAGGCAAAAACCTTGGAATCATTTGGGATAGTTGAATGCCGTACAGAGGAGGGAGCTGTAAATTATTTTTCAGGGTGGATCATCTGGGATAGGACGTACGGTCTCCCTCGTCCGTTATTTCTTGTAATCAACATCTTTCCTTTGATCTTCAAACCCGGAGAATTATCCCGAGCTCTAACAGTGGGTTTTGTTTTGTGGCTATTTTTCAAAATGTAATTTTGTTTTAATAAAAAAAACATACATTTCATCAGCATGATTTGTTGAGCTTGATGGGAAGTAATTAATGTCAGTGGAGATAAAGCCACTCACCCAGAGATTGGTCAGTGGGAGTGTTGTTACGGTAATGTGTTTGTAGCTTCCTCTCTCCATCTCAGTAACTCCTCACACCAGTCCGTCCCCGCACCCCCGGATGCTGACAGCTGTTTAAACAAACTATATCATTTGGAAAAAAAAAATAAAAATAAAAGTCAAGAACAAGAAAATATTATTGGGCCCATTGTCCATCTACTCCCCTCACGCTCCCATCGAAGCCCATCCCTCCACTCCCCTCACTCTCCCATCGAAACCCATCCCTCCACTGCCCTCACTCTCCCTTCGAAGCCCATCCCCCTACTACCCTCACTCTCCCATCGAAGCCCATCCCTCCACTCCCCTCACTCTCCCATCGAAGCCCATCCCTCCACTACCCTCACTCTCCCATCGAAGCCTATCCCTCCACTACCCTCACTCTCCCATCGAAGCCCATCCCTCCACTACCCTCACTCTCCCATCGAAGCCTATCCCTCCACTACCCTCACTCTCCCATCGAAGCCCATCCTTCCGCTACCCTCACTCTCCCATCGAAGCCCATCCCTCCACTGCCCTCACTCTCCCATCGAAGCCCATCCCCCTACTACCCTCACTCTCCCATCGAAGCCCATCCCTCCACTCCCCTCACTCTCCCATCGAAGCCCATCCCTCCACTGCCCTCACTCTCCCTTCGAAGCCCATCCCCCTACTACCCTCACTCTCCCATCGAAGCCCATCCATCCACTACCCTCACTCTCCCATCGAAGCCCATCCCCCTACTACCCTCACTCTCCCATCGAAGCCCATCCATCCACTACCCTCACTCTCCCATCGAAGCCCATCCTTCCGCTACCCTCACTCTCCCATCGAAGCCCATCCCCCTACTACCCTCACTCTCCCATCGAAGCCCATCCCTCCACTACCCTCACTCTCCCATCGAAGCCCATCCCTCCACTACCCTCACTCTCCCATCGAAGCCCATCCCTCCACTACCCTCACTCTCCCATCGAAGCCCATCCCTCCACTACCCTCACTCTCCCATCGAAGCCCATCCCTCCACTACCCTCACTCTCCCATCGAAGCCCATCCCTCCACTACCCTCACTCTCCCATCGAAGCCCATCCCTCCACTACCCTCACTCTCCCATCGAAGCCCATCCCTCCACTACCCTCACTCTCCCATCGAAGCCCATCCCTCCACTACCCTCACTCTCCCATCGAAGCCCATCCCTCCACTACCCTCACTCTCCCATCGAAGCCCATCCCTCCACTACCCTCACTCTCCCATCGAAGCCCATCCCTCCACTACCCTCACTCTCCCATCGAAGCCCATCCCTCCACTACCCTCACTCTCCCATCGAAGCCCATCCCTCCACTACCCTCACTCTCCCATCGAAGCCCATCCCTCCACTACCCTCACTCTCCCATCGAAGCCCATCCCTCCACTACCCTCACTCTCCCATCGAAGCCCATCCTTCCACTACCCTCACTCTCCCATCGAAGCCCATCCCTCCACTACCCTCACTGTCCCATCGAAGCCCATCCCTCCATTACTCTCACTCTCCCATCGAAGCCCATCCCTCCACTACCCTCACTCTCCCATCGAAGCCCATCCCTCCACTCCCCTCACTCTCCCATCGAAGCCTATCCCTCCACTACCCTCACTCTCCCGTCGAAGCCCATCCCTCCACTCCCCTCACTCTCCCGTCGAAGCCCATCCCTCCACTACCCTCACTCTCCCATCGAAGCCCATCCCTCCACTACCCTCACTCTCCCATCGAAGCCCATCCCTCCACTACCCTCACTCTCCCAATGAAGCCCGCCCCTCTAGTCCCCTCACTCTCCCATCCTTCTGGTACCTTAACTCCCCATCAAAGCCCATCCCTCTCGAGCCCTCGCTCTCCCAGACTAGCATCCAACTATATCTTGAATGCCCCTAGTGAATTTCTCTCTGCTACTCTGCCTGGGAGGTTAATCCAAACATTTTTTGCTCTATAAGTAAACAATTTGTTCTTAATATCTTGAGTCCTTTATGACCTGATTGTCCTGTGGATGCATTAAGAAATATCCTGAAACATTGGAGTGAGTGACCTGGCAGAGAAAGTAGTTCACAGGTTGCTGGGCTGCATGTCCGATTGTAGTTTGGTTGGTGCACAAGAATGATCAGGGCGGCTGGGAATGATATTGGAAAGTTGGAAGTCTGAATCTGTTGGGTGAACACATTTTGAACGGGCCCAGTGGGTAGATGCACCGTGTGGGGCATCGCTCAGCCATACAGACCAGTAGGATTCCGTTTTGATTGTGTGTTGGGTTCGCTGGCTCAGCCAGGGCAGCAGCGAGTTAGCCTCGGAGGGGCATCACTAGCTGGGGTCCTGCTTCTGACCGCTGTCTATGACCCCCGCTGTAAAGTGTATGTGGCTGTTGGCTGAGGACAGGATTGGGCTTGACTGTGATTACCCTATGGTTGAATAGCTTGCCCTCTGTCTGGGCTCACACGTGTAAGGATGACTCCCTGGTGAGGTATTGGAGAACTCTTGGCACCCACACGACTGGACTTTATGAGAGTCATAAGGAGAGGAAGTATTGGATGCTTGCGTGTCTGTGCCCACATATGGATCAGCAGCCATACTGACCAGGAAAGGAGAAGGTGCAATCAGAGAGAAAGGAGGGGTATCATGTGTCAGCCGTGGCTCAGTGGGTAGCACTCTCGCCTCTGAGTCAGAAGGTTGTGGGTTCAAGTCCCACTCCACACACTTGAGCACAAAAGCTAGGCTGACACTCCCAGTGCAGTACAGAGGGAGCGCTGCACTGTCGGAGGTGCTGTCGTTCAGATGAGACCGGGGCACCGTCTGCCCTCTCAGTTGGACGTAAAAGATCCCAAGCCATTATTCGAAGAAGAGCGGGGGGGGGGATTCTCCTCGGTGTCCTGGTCAATATTTATCCCTCAACCAACATCACTAAAAACAGATTATCTGGTCATTATCTCGCTGCTGTTTGTGGGATTTTGCTGTGCCCAAATTAGCTGCCGTGTTTCCTACATTACAACAGGTGACTACACTTCAAAAGTACTTCATTGGCTGAGTACCGCTTTGGGGCGTCCTGAGGTCAAGAAAGGTGCAATATAAATGCAAGTCTTTTCTTTCTTTATGACAAGCTGCCATGAAGTGGAGCAGTTAAGGTCTGAATTAAATTTGAATAGTTCGGTGGCATTTACCCAGCACTTGTTACTCCCTAAAACTCTTATTTCTAATTCAATTCAAATTTTAAAAAAAGGTTTAAGAACAAGTAGATTTTTTCAGTAATGACATTCTTCCCAGCAGCTGTCTATATTTACTTTTGAAATGTAAAATCCCCCCGTGTCTAATCCCAGAGCTGACCTGTAATAAATACAGGTTTAATTAGGAAGGAGATTGGAAATGACTGCGGTAACTCGTATCTCAGGTGAGCTTTTTGGGAACTTTCACTGTCCATTTTGTGTCGTAAGCTAATTCTGTTCCTCCCCCACCCCGCCCATTTTACAATTATTTTGCTTCCTGACCTCTCTGTGCCGTGTTGATGTTCTTACTGTCTCTACCTGTACATGGTTATAGAAACATCCTGTAAAAACCTGTTTATTGTTCTGGCATTTTAATATCCTTGATTTGTGGATTTAAAAGAACAAGAGAAACGTGCAGAATTAAATCCCAAAGGAAAAAAAAAATGCAAACCATTACAGATTACAAAACTGACTCGCTAGAGCTTTTTGGGGATGTCTTGGCGCCGTTCCTGGTGAGAGTCGATATGGCCGTTGTAGGAGGGGGCGCCTTTCTGAGGTTGCGGGTGAGGCAGCTTGTCATACCTGACCTGAGTGCGCTCGATACTGACACCTATGGGTTGAAAATGTGCTGAGCAATTATTGGTAATAAAGACATTAATAAGTACTTTTGAAATTCCTGTATCCACTATATTTAACGGGGGAGGTATTATATTAAATGGGCTAACTCCTTCATTGAAAAAGAAAAATTTGCAGGGCTATGGGGAAAGAACAGGGGAGTGAGACTAATTGGATAGTTTGTTCAAAGAGCTGGCACAGGCATGATGGGCTGAATGGCCTCCTGTGCTGTATGATTCTATGAAATGGGGACAGGAGAATTTTGCACAAACATGTCAACACACTGATTGACATCATTGATCAGACTGGCTCCTACCCTCAGACTGGCATCTACTCTCCTACCCTCAGACTGGCATCTACTCTCCGACTCTCAGACTGGCTCCTACTATCCCTTAACATTCAACTGTGAGGCAAAATATTACCAATTGTGGAGTCAGAATAACATGGGCTTCAACGTGTACCCTCTGTTTATAATACCTGCTGCATAATATCCTTCCCCTAGTTTGTCCTTGGGGCGTGAGCAGTCAGTCCTTGTGATGACGGTGCTCCCAGATGGTGGTAGCAATTATTGTTACAAATGAACGGCTTGCTACCTCACTTCAGAGGGCATTAAGGGTCAAATGCTTAGTGTGGGGCTGGAGTCACCTGTAGGCCGGACAGAATAGGGGTGGTAGGTTCCCTTCCCTGAAGGACATTAGCAAACTGGCTTTCGTGGTAATTTTTTTTTCCCTCTGGTGTACTGGCTGCCGTTCGAGCAGTTTCACAACTTTCCATGGTGGGATTTGAACTCATGGGCCCTGCTAGTCCAGTACCATAACCACAAGACTACCATACCTCTACATACTGTGTGATACTGTAATCTCACAGGGCCAATGTAAGAAAGGGGTTTGTTAATGGGAGCATTCTCTCAGGCTGATTTCTTTTGGGTATTTTCCATTGGAAATTGTTTAGCAGGTGTAGTCCTCAGTGCCGATCCATTGTGAGGTTGGCTGATGGAAACATCTAAACAAATGCAGTGGTCCCTTTCATTTGTGCAGAATTAAGCAGGGGACTGTGTGCCCCTTTGTGCTGAGAATCGGTTAGCCTTTTGCAAGGAGATGAATTATGGTTCATTGTAGGTACAGCTCAGAAGGAGACCATTCAGCTCATTGTGCCTGTGCCTGCTCTTTGAAAGAGCTATCCAATTAGTCTCACTCCTCTGCTCTTCCCTCATAGCCCTGTAATTTTTTTCCCTTCACGTATTTATTCAATTCCCTTTTGACAATTGACTTAGTTTTAAAAAGTAGGTTGCTATACAGTAGACCAAGTCACATGGTGTTCATTGGGATCATCGACCATCTTGTATCACCCAAGACAAACCTGCTATTGGAGATGAGTTCATGATATTGGCTCCGAATCCGACAAGACCCCCATTAATAATGAGGGTCAGTACCCAGCCACTAATCAACATACAGAAGCATTGAATAAGGATTGACCATTGATCTCTTCTCTCCATTGATCAGTTCCAGTCTGCTCCAATGTGCACTCCCCCCCCCAACCCACCTCGTGAGGTAAAGCTTGTCCCTGCTCTCCTCTCCTAATCCATGCAGAGTTCCAGAATACCCAGCGCCATCCTGCGCTCTGATATTCGCAGCAGCTCAGAAACCATCAAGTTCCACTTGCAGGATTTGATTGTCTTTAGCTTTACTTAACCTGAAACCCATTACAAATCAGATATTCAACCAGGATATTTTTGTTTAAAGCAGGTGCCAATTAACACAAGACTGAACTGCTGCACCTGGGAGGACACTGGGTGGTGTCCGGGCGGCCACCGGGTGCTGTCCGGGTGGACACCGGGTGCTGTCCGGGTGGACACTGGTTGGCACGGTTACTTTAAATACCATTATTTTACCGATAGGCTTGAGTTTGAATTCAGCCAATTCTGAGAGGATGCAAACCTAGTCTCCCTGACAGCTGCAACTCACCAACATGCAATGAGTTTGGGTCGCTGCAATCCAAGTCCTAATGGGCGTGAGTGCACAGCACAAAATTGCCCATAACTCGGCACTAATTGACACTAAATTGGCTATCACAGTCAGAGACACCATAGGTACGGCTGATATGGGAAATGGACTGTCATTATTGTTATGGAGCATTAGAGCAGCATGTTATAAACAATGTCGGGAGTGCGTTCAAAGCTGTAACAAACTCAGGGCTCGTTGACTGTTGTTTTGATGCCCCTGAGTGTGATATTCTTGACTCCCTAGCAAACAACTGAACTTTGTTGCTATATCTAAAAGCGTCTTATAACCTCGGAAAATGAGATTGCATCTCTTTTTCATTACACCTTTCATTTCCTGCCATGAGAGAAGACCTCACATACTTCACAACGAAACCCTCTGTCGTCTTGCGATGCCGATGGCAAAACTCATGTTGGCCCTGGGTTGGAAAAGGTCTGATGACTCAGTGGGAAAGAAAGAAAGAAGGAAAATGAATGAATGAATTGCATTTATATAAAGTGCCTTTCATGACCTCAGGACATCCCAAAGCGCTTTACAGCCAGTGAAGTAGTTTTGATGTGTCGTCACTGTTATAATGTAGAAAACGCGGCAGCCAATTTGCGCACAGCAAGCTCCCACACACAGTAATGAGATACTGACCAGACAATCTATATTTATTTAGTGATGTTGGTTGAGGGATAAATGTTGGCCAGGACACCGGAGAGAATTCCTCTGCACTTCTTCTAAATAGTGCCATGGGATCTTTTACGTCCACCTGAGAGGGCAGACGGGGCCTCGGTTTAACGTCTCATCCAAAAGATGGCACCTCCCACAGTGCAGGGCTCCCTCAATACTGCACTGGACTGTCAGCCTAGATTTTGTGCTCATGTCTCTGGAGTGAGACTTGAACCCACAACCTTCTGTCTCAGAGACGAGAGTGCTACCCACTGAGCCACGGGGATCAAGAGGACGATGGGATCATTTTGAATAATAAATGGTGTCACAATGTAGGCTCGTGTCTGCAATTTCTCGCATGGCGAGTTCCTTATCTCGGCCGTTCTGGCCCGGAGGGAGCGTTAAAGGGAGATCGGGCTCCGGTGGACAGGGCGGGAAAGATACTTCCAGGCAGCCAGCTAAAGACGAGCGTTTGGGAACGAGTCACGTGTCTGGTGTTGGTGATGGTGATGGAATGGTGTGTGGTGAACACCATTTTGTCACTGAATTCCAGGCCGAGAGAGGGGAGGAATTAATGAAATGGGGAGATTTAGGAGATCCTTTACTCATTTTGAAATGGTTTGAGCGAATTCTTTCAGTGCTCCTGAGCTGTGTTAGATACACATAGAAAAGTGTCATAGATTTATCTGGTGTTTAGCAGAATTAAATACAATTCCTGCAATCTGCTTCGCCCCATTAACATGATTGTGAAGAATGGCAGAGCACCACAACCCATACTGGCTTGTGCCTCCAGCTCATGTGTCACCCGGGAGCACCCAACGTCGCAAGATGTTGAAAGGTTTCAAACTTGAGCGGCGAACCTCAGAATAAGTGTAAAGGTGTCTGATTCTTTCTGTGCATCTCTGCCTTATTTATGTTCCTATATATCTCTGGCTCTTTTGTCTTTTTCTTTTGTTTCTTTTTCTGCTTATTCTTTGTCTTTCTCTGTCTCTGTTTTCTCTCTGATTGTTGCTCTCTTCCTTTGTGTGTGTGTGTGTGAACGTGAGCATGTTTGTTTCTGACTTTGTGTCTGTCTGACTGTTTTTCTCTAACTGTTTCGGTTTCTCTCTCTATGTGTGCGTCTTTCTCCCTGACTCTGACTCTCTCTAACTGTTTACCTCTCTTTTTCCTTCTCTCTTTTTCTCCCTTGGCTGTTTCTCATCCTCTCTCTCCCTGACTCTTTCTCTGTTGTTCCTTTTCTATTTTCCTCTCTTTCTCTGTCTCTCCTATTATCTATTTCTCCCTGTATATGTGTACATTTCTCTCAGTTTCTCCCTGTCTATGTGTCCATCTTTCCAGCTGTTTCTCCCGCTGTAGGTGTAACTTTCTCTGCCTCTATTTCTCTCGCTCTCTCTGACTCTTTCTCTGTGACTGTTCCTCTCTGTGTATATATTTGTCTTATTGACTTCCTTTGTCTCTGCGTTTGTGTACCTCTCTATATGTGTATGTGTCTCTCCTGTGTGTGTGTGTATCTCTCTCTCTATGTCTCTCTCCCTCTATGTGTGTGTGTCTCTATCTTAGACTCGTTCTCTTTCTCCCCACCTCCGCCACTTATTATGTCATAAACTTTCTCGCCTTGTTTTGCTGCTCGCTGTTTTATTATGAATTCAATTTATGTCGACCTGTGAGGCTCTGGCCAATTAATAAATCTCGAATTACTGGATACAGTGGAGGGGTTTTTAAGGCTGTAATTCTGTAGAGGGGTTCAGGTGACGTCCGAAACCACCAGAGTGCAGCTCAAGTGGCCTGTGAGCATGGAATTAAATTACAGCTTTTAACTCTCTACAGAGCATCTGATTTAAAGTGCAAGGGTGGGGAGAGGCATGATTCGGATGTGAATAGTGCCCACTCGTACTGCCGAGGAGATGGGGCAGAACATCAAAGCACAGAGAGAGGGGTCCTTGAAAGTGGGGGCCGCCAGCCCTGTTCGCTGAGGGGGTATAAGTGGCTGTCTGCGTCATGTCCCCCTGACCGGGGGGAAGGAGAGTGATTGTTCGAATCGGTCGGTGCAGCGATGAGTCTTGTGGTGGATTTACCGTCCCTGACCTGTCGTCACCGGCAGCCTCTG
This sequence comes from Heptranchias perlo, assembly GCF_035084215.1. Classification (NCBI taxonomy): domain Eukaryota; kingdom Metazoa; phylum Chordata; class Chondrichthyes; order Hexanchiformes; family Hexanchidae; genus Heptranchias; species Heptranchias perlo. Next base: position 34,951,398 of record NC_090352.1, read on the forward strand.
ATTTGTGACCATTTTTTCGTGACTTGAGTGCCCGTGACCATCGGCAGGATATTTTATCGGGGGGGGGCGGGCGGCAGAGAACATCTTAGATAAGCACCATCCTGTTCTACCCTGACATCCATCTACGTGTCTGCACATACAGACATACATATCTACACAAATGCGCACGTATATACATGCTGCACACATATACACGTGCACATGCTCACACATATACATGTGCACATGCTCACACATATACATGTGCACATGCTCACACATATACACGTGCACATGCTCACCCATACACACGTGCACATGCTCACACATATACACGTGCACATGCTCACCCATACACACGTGCACATGCTCACACATACACACGTGCACATGCTCACCCATACACACGTGCACATGCTCACCCATACACACGTGCGCATGCTCACACATACACACGTGCGCATGCTCACCCATATACACGTGCGCATGCTCACCCATATACACGTGCGCATGCTCACCCATATACACGTGCACATGCTCACCCATATACACGTGCACATGCTCACCCATATACACGTGCACATGCTCACCCATATACACGACTACATGCTGCGCACAAATACACACGTGCATGCTCCGCACATATACACGTGTGCACATGCTCACACATATACACGTGTGCACACACATACACCCCCTCCCCTTTCCATCAGGAATCGGTCGGGGAGACCCTGGCTGATTTTTGTTTCCTCCCCCAGCCTGAGGGCGCTGAGCTCAACACCACTGCGAACCCGGCACTGATGGGAGATTGAACCTGGTTCCTTCCTGTTCTGTATGGCTCTGTTCCACACTGCATGGTGCAGACGGATTGGCGGGGGTGGAGAGGCCTTTGTTTGCCAGCAGCGCGCACAGACCCTTTGCCGACGGGGGTGGGGATGGGGGGGGGGGGGGTGGGTGCAGACCCCAGGAGCTCTCGGGTAAGCCCGGGGCCTATTTTAGAACGGACGACTAACCCGACCGCTTGTCCCTTCATTCCCGGAAGAGAGGGTGTGGGAGCGTGGCAGGAAATTGTCTGATTTGAACCCTACCCCTCCAGCCCTGTGCAGTATTGCGTGCTGCCGCTCAGAAATAAGTCTTTTAATAAGTGCTTACCCCGGCTATTGAAACACAGCAGAAAGAGAACACTGCAATAAAATACTCGAGAGTTGTCTCTCTGCCTCTTCCCCCCCTTTCATCTTGGCAACCTATCACGCCTTCGCGACGGTGACCTCTTATTAAACTGCGCTGTATAATGCCGCTCGATGCAACAAAGTTACTTACTGGGTGATCCTGTCAGTCTAGATAAATAACGGGCCGAGGAACCCAAAGAAAACCTTCAGTATCTCGGTGTTATGTTACCAATTATTTATATGCGCTGACAGGTGGATGTGCCATAGCAGGTACTTCATTCAGGAGCAGAATGACTTGTCAGAAAAGGGCTGAAGAGATATAGAATTCACTCCACATACGTGGATGGAGTGTTGAGTAAGATACAGGATGTAGTGCACTCCCGCTATGTGTAGGTCCGGCTTTCCATGTTATCTCGATTTACCCTTTCCCCCATCTTCTCCCCATCCCCCCATCTTCTGTGCTGTGGAGTGGGAACACTGTGTGCATTGTATAGTATAATTACTGCACGGTGCTGTACGGTGTGAGATTACCGCACGGTGCTGTACGGTGTGAGATTACCGCACGGTGCTGTACGGTGTGAGATTACCGCACGGTGCTGTACGGTGTGAGATTACCGCACGGTGCTGTACGGTGTGAGATTACTGCACAGTGCTGTACGGTGTGAGATTACTGCACGGTGCTGTACGGTGTGAGATTACCGCACGGTGCTGTACGGTGTGAGATTACCGCACGGTGCTGTACGGTGTGAGATTACTGCACGGTGCTGTACGGTGTGAGATTACCGCACGGTGCTGTACGGTGTGAGATTACCGCACGGTGCTGTACGGTGTGAGATTACTGCACAGTGCTGTACGGTGTGAGATTACTGCACGGTGCTGTACGGTGTGAGATTACCGCACGGTGCTGTACGGTGTGAGATTACTGCACGGTGCTGTACGGTGTGAGATTACCGCACGGTGCTGTACGGTGTGAGATTACTGCACGGTGCTGTACAGTGTTGATGCCTGGGTTCCTTTCCTTTTTCTCCCTGTGCCTCACATACCCAGTTTACACCTGATCAACTCCTGGTTTCAGTCAGCTCTCTGAGGGGTGCTCTTTTCCAGAGGGGATGTCGTTGTCGATGGTGAGTCCACAGCATGGAGTGAGATTGACATTTAGCTATGGACTAACATTAAGTTGGTATTTGTAATTTGAACAATTATACCTGCCTTGTGTATACGCCTGTGGCGTGTGTGCACACGCTTGTGTGCATGTATATGGAGTGTGTATACTGTGCACGCTCGCACTGTTATGTGTTCTCTGCGCACATGTGCTGTTCTCCTGCTTGTGCATGTGTGGATGTTGTATATGTACCTACAGCTCTTTATGCTTCTGATTATTTTTTCATTTATCTGTGCTTCACAAAAGCTGACAGTGAGGCCCCTACTTTATTAATAAATGTTATTAAAGCAGGTTGGTTCAGCTGCTGCGAGTGGTGTCTAAGTGTCAGTTGTAACAAGTCGATTAAATGGCTGTGTAATGGTTGGGCTTGTAAAAAAAAAGTACTGTACACCTATTTCTCCATTTAAAATATGCTCTTTTTTTTTTATTGCTACAGGTAGTGGATTATTTAAAATGGGGGAAAATGTTGTAGATCGTTTGAAACAAAAATGTCAGCCACGGTTGAGTGGGCAGCACTCTCGCCTCTGAGTCAGAAGGTCGTGGGTACAAGTCCCTCTCCAGAGACTTGAGCATATAATCCATGCTGGCACTCTCAGTGCGGTACTGAGGGAGTGCTGCACTGCCGGAGGTTCCGTCTTTCAGATGAGACGTAAAACCGAGGCCCCTTCTGCCCTCTCAGGTGGACGTAAAAGTTCCCACTATTCGAAGAGCAGGGGAGTTCTCCCCGGCGTCATGGCCAATATTTATCCCTCAACCAACATCACTAAAATAGATAAACTGGTCGTGATCACATCGCTGTTTGTGGGATCTTGCTGTGCGCAAGTTGGCTGCCACGTTTCCTGCATTACAACAGTGACTACACTTCAAAGTACTTCATTGGCTGCAGAGTACTTTGGGACATCCTGAAGTCGTGAAAGGCGCTATATAAATGCAAGTCTTCCTTCCTCCCTTCCTGCCTGTTCTTTCTTTCTTTTCTGTATTTCACGGAGACCACGCCACACGCGTTCAAACTACTTGTTGACATTTCAGGCACCACTAACTGCTGTTGTCGGAACCTGCTTTAATCAGCTCCATGCTCCCACAAACTTCATTTCAGCTCTCACTGCGCTCGCTCCATCTCGATCCCAGATTTATTAAGTCTCATTTTAAACATTGAGGGCTATGCATTTTAATTCAGCTTGTTTTCTTCAAAAAAAAATATTTTCTTCCTTTGGTTTCCTTTCATTCATTCATTCTTCCTCTCTCTTTTTCTCTCTCTCTCTCTTTCTCTCTCTCTCTCTTTCTCTCTCTCTCTCTTTCTCTCTCTCTCTCTCTTTCTGTTTCGTTCATGCTCTCACATGGCGCCTGGTCATGGGACAGCGCCCGCTCTCCCTGTGTTTACAGTTTTGTTGGTCTGCGATTCTGCCATCAGGATAAGGAAGGTGGTTTTAGTAATATTGCTGGGAAGAGCTGGCACACCGTCTCGCTGACCCGCCACCTCGACACCACGGGCACCAAATGTGAAAGTGCCTCGTGTTTATTTACTCTCTCCTTGGTTTTCCTATGTTTTTGTGCCTTCACTGCTTTTTTCTCTCTATTTCTTAGTTTTTCTCTTACTTGCCCCTTTCTCTCTGTCTTGGTTTTTGTATTTACCTTCCTCCCTCCCTCTTCCTTCTATTTTTTTCTTTTTCTTTCTTGCCCTTTCTCTTTAAATCTTTTTGGTTTGCTTGCTTTTTCCTCTCTTCTGCCCTCTCTATTTCTTTCTTCCTCTCTTTGCCCTCTTTATTGCCATTTTTCATTCTGTGAAGAAAGATCAGTGAAACTCAGGCTCTACAAGTCTAGAGAGATAGCCATGCAGTAAACCTAGAATTTAACTTCGATTTAAGTCCAGGTAGCAAGCCCGGCCCAGAGGGCATCAGTTTAATTTGGTGAGAAGTAAGTTTAGAATCAGTATGAGGGAGAATTTTACTCAAAGAGTGATAAATAACTGGAATAAAACCACAGACTTCAAGGGTGTTCAGTATACAACTAGATGGAAGAGTTTAGGTTCAAGAGGGATGGGCATCGATGGGAGAGTTAGAGTACTAGAGGGATGGGCATCAATGGGAGAGTTAAAGTACTAGAGGGATGGGCATCGATGGGAGAGACAGAGTACTAGAGGGATGGGCATCAATGGGAGAGTTAGAGTACTAGATGGATGGGCATCGATGGGAGAGACAGAGTACTAGAGGGATGGGCATCGATGGGAGAGACAGAGTACTAGAGGGATGGGCATCGATGGGAGAGTTGGAGTACTAGAGGGATGGGCATCGATGGGAGAGATAGAGTACTAGAGGGATGGGCATCGATGGGAGAGTTAGAGTACTAGAGGGATGGGCATCGATGGGAGAGATAAAGTATTAGAGGGATGGGCATTGATGGGAGAGATAAAGTATTAGAGGGATGGGCATTGATGGAACAGTTGGGTACTGGGGGGGTAGGCTCTGAAGGGAGAATACTAAGTTAGAGTACTAAAGGGGTGGGCTCCGAAAGGAGAGTACTGTACTAGAGAGGTGAGCTCTGAAGAGAGAGTTCTGTACTAGAGTGATGTGCTTTAATAGGAAAATTAGTATGCTCGAGGGTTGGGAGGATTATTTCCTCTAGTGGAGACAGTGACTAGGGGTCTTCAATTTAAAATTGTCATTAAGAGAGGTTAGGAGAAATGTCTTTATGCAGAGTTGTTGGAGCATGGAATGCATTTCCCACAGGGAGTAATTGAAGTAGAATCCATTACATTATATATAAAATAAAATTAGGTTCTCGAATATAAATTGCATTTAGTAAAGCTATTATAGATATAGGTGTACATTCACACACATTTAATGAAGCTATTAAACATATAGGTGTATTTCTATATAGGAATACATTCATTATTTATATATTACAAGGTAATTGTATGATTACGGGTACATATTTAGAAGCATTGCACCTTTTTGGGTGAACGTGGATAAACACTTGAAGCAGATGATGAGACAGGGCTAAGGAAGAAGAACAGGGCAGTGGGATTAGTTTTGGATTGCCCTAGCAAAGGGCCGGCACAGACACGATGGGCCGAATTGCTTCTGCCTGTGCTGTAAATTCTATGGTTTAATGGAATGGCTGAAGAAACTTTTTCTGGCTTCGTCCGTCTCTTTTTTTTTGACTAAGGTGAAATAAGTCAGCTGTAAACTTCATCAGCCGTGTAATACATAGAATTACATAGAATTTTGCAACACAGAAACTGGCCATTCGGCCCAACTGGTCTATGAAGGGGCCGGCCTTTTAAAAGTTAATATTCCCGACAGAAGATCACCTGTGGTTGGCAACTCGTGATGAAAGGTTCTCTGCAAGTGTCAGGCTCTTAGTTTAACCCCTTCCCTCCTCTGCCCCTGCTGTCAAACTGAATCAAGACGGGGGAGGGGACATTAGTGCCGCAAAGAGCAGTGTCTGATTCAGGCCATCCGAAAGAATATAGGAATTGCTGGACAATAAAAGACCACGGTCCATCCAGTTTGCCTTCCTCCATTCTGGTAGTCACGTGATACAATGATAATGGAGTTGTTGACTAATCGTAGCAATCGATCTCTCTCAATTAGTCTCCAACAGACATGAGGTGAGGAAAACCCCAGTATGGAAAGCTTTGCAAATATTGGTCCAAAGTCACATGTTCCTCCCAAGCATGCTACACTTACCACATGCCATGTCTCAAATTACTTTTCTACTAAAGGAAGAAAGAACTTGCATTTATATAGCACCTTTCATGATTTCAGGATGTCCCAAAGCACTTTACAGCCAATTAAGTACCTTTGAAGTGTAGTCACTTGTAATATAGGGTAATACAGCACCAAATTTGCACACCGCAAGATTCCCACTAACAGCAATGAGATAATGACCAGATAACCTGTTGTTAGTGATGTTGGTTGAGGGATAAATATTGGCCAGGAGAGTGGGGAGAACTCCCCTGCTCTTCTTCGACGAACGTCATGGAATTTTCTTACGTCCACACATGGACTCGGTTTAACGTCTCATCCGAAAGGCGGCACCTCTGACAGTGCAGCATTCTCTCTGTACCGGCACTGGAGTTTCAGCCGGGATTATGTGCTCAAGTCTCTGGAGTGGGACTTGAACTAATTATCTTCTGACTCATAGGCAAGGGTGTTACCCACTGAGCCACAGTTGAACATATTACTTTCTGCTAAATATGATCGCCACAATAGGTGCAACTACATATGGTTGCGACAATATCAGGGGCGGTTTCAGGATTTGGATCAGAGGAAAAGTCATAGCAAAAACCTTGCATTTATATTGTGCTATCAGCATAGATGCTCAGTTTGGGTTCCGTCAGGACCACTCGGCGCCAGACCTCATTACAGCCTTGGTCCAAACATGGACAAAAGAGCTGAATTCCAGAGGTGAGGTGAGAGTGACTGCCCTCGACATCAAGGCAGCATTTGACCGAGTGTGGCACCAAGGAGCCCTAGTAAAATTGAAGTCAATGGGAATCGGGGAAAACTCTCCAGTGGCTGGAGTCATATCTAGCACAAAGATGGTAGTGGTTGTTGGAGGCCAATCATCTCAGCCCCAGGGCATTGCTGCAGGAGTTCCTCAGGGCAGTGTCCTAGGCCCAACCATCTTCAGCTGCTTCATCAATGACCTTCCCTCCATCATAAAGTCAGAAATGGGGATGTTCGCTGATGACTGCACAGTGTTCAGTTCCATTCGCAACCCCTCAGATAATGAAACAGTCCGAGCCCGCATGCAGCAAGACCTGGACAACATCATGCTTGGGCTCATAAGTGGCAAGTAACATTCGCGCCAGACAAGTGCCAGGCAATGACCATCTCCAACAAGAGAGTGTCTAACCACCTCCCCTTGACATTCAATGGCATTACCATCACCGAATCCCCCACCATCAACATCCTGAGGGTCACCATTGACCAGAAACTTAACTGGATCAGCCACATTAATACTGTGGATACAAGAGCAGGTCAGAGGCTGGGTATTCTGTGGCGAGTGACTCACCTCCTGACTCCCCAAAGCCTTTCCACCATCTACAAGGCACAAGTCAGGAGTGTGATGGAATACTCTCCACTTGCCTGGATGAGTGCAGCTCCAACAACACTCAAGAAACTCGACACCATCCAGGACAAAGCAGCCCGCTTGATTGGCACTCCATCCACCACCCTAAACATTCATTCCCTTCACCACCGGCGCACTGTGGCTGCAGTGTGTACCATCCACAGGATGCACTGCAGCAACTCGCCAAGGCTTCTTCGACAGCCCCTCCCAAACCCGTGATCTCTCCCACCTAGAAGGACAAGAGCAGCAGGCGCATGGGAACACCACCACCTGCACGTTCCCCTCCAAGTCACACACCATCCCGACTTGGAAATATATCGCCGTTCCTTCATTGTCACTGGGTCAAAATCCTGGAACTCCCTTCCTAACAGCACTGTGGGAGAACCGTCACCACACGGACTGCAGCGGTTCAAGAAGGCGGCTCACCACCACCTTCTCAAGGGCAATTAGGGATGGGCAATAAATGCCAGCCTTGCCAGCGACGCCCACATCCCATGAACGAATAAAAAAAAAGTTCTCATGATTGTTTCTCTCGCCCTCCCCCCCCAAAACCAAGGGGATGCGCCCATGATCCCAGGCAACAGAAATTTAGCCAGATAAAAACGCATGGATTTCTAGGACTAACTAGGCTTCTCACATAGAATGCGATAACTGTGGAATGTTAATGTTCTCTGCGGAATGCTCTCTTTACTTTATCGTTTAAACATTTATTTAAATGACCAATTAGCTGCTGAAACGCCCACCAGTGCCCCCATTGCCTTATCTCCCCAGAATGCCTCGCTACAGCTGCAGTCATTTTTCTCAGCAAAAAAAAAAATAAAGACACATCAAAAGCCTCAGCATGCATTTGCCAGGTGCCGGCATTATAAACTGAAGCCATGTAGACACGCAGGAACATAATTCAGATTGTGAATGTGCGGAGCCAACATTCAGCTGGCAAATTTAGTGTTGCTTTAAATTCAGGGCTCCCTTGGCGACTCGTTTGGTAAATTCATCACGTGACGTGGTACTGAACCCCACTGAGGCCGAAGGGCGCAGCTTTGATCCCCACTCTGAGTTAGCTGATGTCAGCCCAGGCGGGGGGGGGGGGGGGGGGGAGGGGACACTAACCAAGTGCGTCGTGGGCCGGGGGGTGGGGTGGGAAATCAGCTCGGGATCGAACTCCTGATCCACTGACCCCAACTGGACGGTGCGTGTGCTTGCTGGGTGAGGACAGAATCAGAGTCACATCACCCGCTGACCGTCACCGTCCAGGTTCACCCACGCGGAGGAGTCTAGAACAAGGGGGGCATAATCTTAAAATTAGAGCCATGCCGTTCAGGGTTGATGTCCGGAAGCACTTCTTCACACAAAGGGTAGTGGAAATCTGGGACTCTCTACCCCCCCCCCCCCACCCCCCAAAAACTGTTGAGGCTGGGGTTCAATTGAAAACTTCAAAACTAAGATTGATAGCTCTTTATTTGGCGAGGGTATTAAGGGTTACGGAACCAAGGCGGGTAGATGGAGTTAAGATACAGATCAGCCATGATTTAATTGAATGGCGGAACAGACTCGAGGGGCTGAATGACCGACTCCCGTTCCTGTGCTCCAAGTACTTCTCAGCCGGCATTGCTCTTGTCAATGAGTAAAGGGTGCGGTGGTGTAATGGTTATATTACTGGCCTAGTGATCCGGAGGCCTGGACCAGTAATCCTGAGAACGTGAGTTCAAATCTCTCCATGGCAGATTGAGAATTTAAATTCAGTTTAATAAAAAGCTGGAATGAGTAAAAGTGGCCACAAAACTTAGAAAGTTTCACAGGTCCAAATCTGGATAGATTTTTGTTAGGCAAGGATATTAAGGGTTACGGAATCAAGGCGGGTAGATGGAGTTAAGATACAGATCAGCCATAACAGTGGAACAGGCTCGAGGGGCTGAATGACCTTCTCCTGTTCCTATCTTCCAAAGAACGGCATTTTTGCTGAGTTTACTCGGGGAGCTGTTTTCTGACTCTATCCCAGCATGAGTCAGGAGAGGAGAGGAGAGGAGGGCTTGAAGTGTTTTTCAGATCCCCTAGACAGAGGCATCCCTCACATCATTACCCTCGTCGCCAATACATTGAGAGACTCTCCCTCCATATGTGCCAGTCTGCCTCGGTTGGTAGCACTCTCGCTTCCGAACCTGAAGGTTGTGGGTTCAAGTCCTGCCTCAGGGCTGTGCTGACGGACGGGCTGCGCTATCAGAGGTGCCGTCTTTCAGCTGCGACGTTGAACCTAAATCCTGTGCTTGGTCAGTTGGCTGTTAAAAATATAGCGGTAAGACGGTGGGGCTGGTATTCTGGAGGGATGCGATCGAATAGGCTGAAGCTGCCCTCGTTTGAACGTCCTGCCTTATTTTTGTTCTCCATCCGCTGTGGCAGTGTTGTCCAGTAGAAATCACTGACTTGTTCACTTGGTATCGACTGAATAAGATCGTTCGGCCGCTGAACTCGAAAGAGATAGTTTTATTGACCGACTTAAACATAAATGTTACTACCAATTATAAGCAATAATATAAGATGCCACTACCTATTAGAAACAATAATTTAAAGACATACATAGCTTTAAACTGTACAACCTCTGTAGCTGTGCCAGGACGCGAAGTTGATCAGTCTTCCGCCTTTCAGATAGCACCGACGTCACAAATCGTCTTGAGAATTCTGCCTAACTGGGGTCTCTGGCTGTCCTTAATTTGGGCTTGTGTTAATGTCTTGCACACTTCCCAACCCCCCTTCATCCTCTTTAGTGCGCCTGCGTGACAGTATCATGTTTGTCCTAATTCTGATCTTGGACGTTCCTTGTACTGGGTCTGGTGGTATTATTCTGAGTATAGAGATGATCTCACCCACCTGACAAGGGATGCTCACAACACACACGGCCGTCTAGTAGCAGACCGTGAAGCTGATAACATACCCTTTTCCCCATGAAAGCTGCAAGTCTGCAGTTTTCCAAAATCTGCGGCTTGCAGCTTTAAGTCACAAAACCCCCCATGAGCCCTTGCTGCCCTTAGTTGCTTAATTTCCCAAAGCATGCTGGATAAAGGTACTGGATTCCTCTCTCGCACTGACGAGCTGTGTTGCTACGGCAACATTATTTTAGCCACAAAACGCCTTACACATACACACACACACACACACACACACACACACACACACACTACAGGTAAATGTACTTCATTTGTGTAGCGACTTTAATGTTGCAAAGCGTCCCAAGACGCTTCACAGGAGCGTTAACAGACAAAATTTGACACCAAGCCAAATAAAGATATATTAGGACAGGTGACCAAAAGCTTGATCAAAGAGGTAGGTTTTAAGGAGCAACTTAAAGGAGGAGAGAGAGAGGCGGAGAGTTTTAGGGAGGGAATTCCAGAGTTTGGGCCCTAAGCAGGTGAAGGCACGGCCGCCAATGGTGGGGCAAAAGAAAGAGGGGATGCGCAAGAGGCCAGAATTGGAGGAGCACAGAGATCTCGGAGGATTGTAGGACTGGAGGAGGTTACGGAGATAGGGAGTGGCAAGGCCACGGTGGGATTTGAACACAGGGATGAGAATTTTAAAATAGCACTCACAATGATCAAAAGAAACACTCGCACACTCTGCTTTTCATCTTACTATTTTACCAACAAACGCAGAAAAAGGTTAGAGTTTGCTTGCATATTCTGTGCGAATATGAGTATTGAAGTCACATGCCCAACGACTGTCTGTTACTCATTTTTTACTTACTAATCAGAAATGCAATTAGCCACATCTGGATTCCCAATTAGCCACATGTGGCTAACGTATTGGCGACACTGCCTTTTGGCCACGACTTGCAGAGCTGGGAGATCCCCTGTTAATACAGGCACATTCTCAGGCACCCCCGCCCTGACTTCCCAAAAAGTGGATTAACCAAAGCAAAACGGTGCTCTCATTGCAGAAAGCGTTTAGTTGTACAGCTTGTAAGTCCCGTTGGGGACCCTGGTTTGAAAGGCTTATGTGAAAATAGAAGAAGAAAGACTTGCATTTATGTAGTGCCTTTCACGACCTCAGGACGTTCCAAAGCACTTTGCAGGCAATGAAGCACTTTTGAAGTGTAGTCACTGTTGTAATGTAGGAAACGCGGCAGCCAATTTGCGCACAGCAAGGTTCCACAAACAGCAATGTGATAATGACCAGATAATCAGTTTTAGTGATGTTGGTTGAGGGATAAATATTGGCCAAGCCACCGGGGAGAACTCCCCTGCTCTTCGAAAAAGTGCAGCGGGACCTTTTACGTCCACCTGAGAGGGCAGAAGGGGCCTCAGTTTAACGTCTGATCCGAAAGACAGCACCTCCGACAGTGCAGCACTCCCTCAGTACTGGATCGGGTGTGTCGACCTGGATTTTATGCTCAAGGGTGGGGCTTGAACCCATGACCTTCTGACACAGAGGCTAGAGTGCTACCAACTGACCCACGGCTGACACCATGGATGAACACAATGGGGTTCCTTTTTCTCATTGCATTGATTGTCTCGGGTCTGTCGAACCCCAGGATAATCAGGCCCTCTTCTCGTCAACAGCGAACCCTGTAAACCACAGCTCTTCTAACACTCTATAGCCAAAAGACAGTCTATAAAAGCCACAGGCCAGACAGGTTTTTTTCTGGAGAACTGGTACAGCCTCTGTGGTCTGGGAATTGGAAGATTACGGTTGTCATGGTTGCTGGGAGTTGGAAGCTCAGCTCTGTCATAAATCCATTGGTCGCTGCTCTCGGGATAGGCAGTGAGAAGAACAAAGAGCACTCTAATATGAAGCTTGCTGTCTAACATCCCGACAATTTGGAGGTGAAATCGTACCACTGAAAGCATTAAGGGTAATCGGTTCAGCAGTCGCAAAAAAAAGTAAAACCTTTTTATTCCCCCTTCCATCTCCGCTCTTTTTGTCAACTTTGGCCTCGTGCATCACCTGTGACCCAAGGTGGCCTCCTTGGCGTTTTGCGTCCCGTGCCTTTGTTCATCCCTTCCCCAATCTAGCCATTAAAAGGTGTTTGTGTGAGTCATTCCCCCCCCTCCCTGCCATCAATTCTGTCTTCCTCCCCATTTGGAGTTACCTCCAGTCAGCAGCTCCCTGCAGTGACAGGTCCCGATGGAGCGGGAATGGAACTTGCACTTGGCCCTCTGTGGGGTTGCCAACTCTGGTTGGACGTATTCCTGGAGGTTTCGTCACATGACCTCCCGCCCCACCAGGTCAAACTGCCTCCCCCCTCCCCCCACCCCCTTTCTCCAATATTTTTATAACTGATAAACAGAAGTATTCAAAGAAAATGAAAAATTGAAACACAATTTTTTTTTTACGCCCCTATGATTTTTCTCCCGGGTTGTTGCTCGCAGCAGTGTCGCAGGAGATTAATCTATTAATTCCTGGAGACTCCAGGACAATCTGGAGGGTTGGCCACCCTATCTCTGCATCACCCTCTTTGAAGTGGGAGCACACGGCTCTACTTCAGAGCCAGTTCGATTTTCCAACTGGAAAAACATTTTTTTTAAAAAAAAACCCCCTTGATGTTGTCAGGAATTGTTTGCATCAGGAGTTTATATTCCCATTAATAATATTGATTCAAAAGACTGCAATCCAGTAGCTGATTACACTTCAAACGATATCTCATTAAGGAGCGTGACCTCTGGAAAGCAGCGCAGGGCGAGGAAGGTTTAAACATCAAACGGAATCCGTTCGGCAGTTGATTGCTGCTCGCTTCTGCCCCACTGGGCAAAGTGGTGGGAGGATCAATGCAGATCAGTGGGGGTCGTCCCTGCTAACGGATGCTGTGGAAATAAGCGGGGCCATTTGTATGCATGTGTGCATGCACCAAGAAAAGAAACGGGGGAAAAAGAAGAGCTTGCATTTATATAGCGCCTTTCACGACCTCGGGACGTCCCAAAGCGCTTTACAGTCAATCAAGTCATTTTTGAAGTGTTGTCATGTAGGGAAACATGGCAGCCAATTTGCGCACAGCAAGCTCCCACAAAACAACAATGTGATAATGACCAGATCATCTGTTTTAGTGATGTTGGTTGAGGGATAAATATTGGCCAAGGCACCATGGAGAACTCCCCCTGCTCTTCTTCAAAATATTGCCGTTGCATCTTTTACGTCCATCTGAGAAGTGCTGGCCAATATTTATCCCTCAACCAACATCACTAAAACAGGTTATCTGGTCATTATCACGTTGCTGTTTGTGGGATCTTGCTGCCAACGTTTCCTACATTACAACAGTGACCACACTTCATAAAAGTACTTGATTGGCTGTAAAGCGCTTTGGGAAGTCCTGAGGTCATGAAAGGCGCCATAGAATTGCAAGTTCTTTCTTTACGTGTATAGATTAGCTTTCTAACCAACACAGAATTGCTGAGAAAGGGTACAGTCCCCATCGATCAGTAGGCGTACCAGAAAGGGACCAAGTAGGTGAGGCTGGAAGGGAAAAATTCTCAACAATCCTGATTATAAATTCGACTAGTTTCTACTCTCGCTTCCAACCCCACCCTTTTTAGTGCTTTCCCTCTGTGATTGTAGACAGTGTGCATTGTGTTATGTTTATTTTATTTTTTTGCTGTGGATCTTGTAGCTGAAGGCAACGTGCTGCACATGAGAGTCGTGTGAGTTAGAGACACTTGAGCATGTTTCATTTGGGGGCCTGTGAAGTGTTCGAATACTTCACGTGTCCCGTTGGGGGGGGGGGTTTTGGGTGGCGATGGCGGGGGGGTTTTGGGGGGCGGTGGGAGCAGATCTGAACGTGCCATTTTTCTGTTGTTCGGGGCGGGGGGTGGGGGGGGGGGGGAAACAAAAAGTCAGCTTCTCTGCTGCTTGTGTTGTCTCTCTTCAATTTACTCAGGCCTTGGGGGAGAGCAGAAGAACAAGAGGAGGACGGGGAAAAGAAACAACACAGGCAATCCTTCAGTCTTGGAGGAAAAAAAATTGCGCTTTTCGACAGCTTAAAAATAGCTCTGAAATTTCTCTTTGTTGCCGGAATTTGGAAAACAAGATTTTATTTTGAGGGGGAATGTGAGATTGTTTCACCCGTTTTTTTTTTAAGCTGTTGTGAGTGACACATTTCCAGTGTAACGTGTCCTGTTTCTTTCTATAAGGGTCGATCATTTTCTTTGTTTCTTTCTCAAGGTGTGCTGCCCCGAGTGGCAGCTTGCTCCTGGGACTGTATAATCGACCATTAGTGGATGAATGAGAGGCCCATGGGGATCACTTCTTCCATGTAAGAAGTGGCTGGACACTGTTCAGTCCCTCCCTAGGACACAGGACCGAGATCAGGACCTCATCGGGGAATGAACTGTGGACGAAGTCCAATGTCCTGTGCCATACTTTTTCTTTGTGAATTAAAAATCTTGTGTCTGTATGCACTTCCTCTCGGCGATTTGACTTCCTGTCGCCATGATTTTGTCACAATTTTGCTTAACATCATTTCCAATGTTTGCATTTATAATGGCAAATAACAACAACTTGCATTTATAGAGCACCTTTAAAACTTCCCAAGGCGCTTCGCATGAGCTTTCTCCTTGACACCGAGCTACATAAGGAGATATTAGAACAGGTGATCAAAAGCTTGGTCAAAGAGGTAGGTTTTAAGGAGCGACTTAAAGGAGGAGAGAGAGGTGGAGAGGCGGAGAGGTTTAGGGAGGGAATTCCAGAGCTTAGGGTTTAGGCAGCTGAAGGCACGGCCGCCAATGGTGGAGCGATTACAATCGTGAA
The DNA here is from genome assembly GCF_035084215.1 of Heptranchias perlo. Classification (NCBI taxonomy): domain Eukaryota; kingdom Metazoa; phylum Chordata; class Chondrichthyes; order Hexanchiformes; family Hexanchidae; genus Heptranchias; species Heptranchias perlo. Next base: position 34,966,512 of record NC_090352.1, read on the forward strand.
TGCGCAAGTGGCCAGAATTGGAGGAGCGCAGAGATGCCAGAGGGTTGTAGGGCTGGAGGAGGTTACAGAGATAGGGAGGGGTCGAGGCCATGGAGGGATTTGAAAACAAGGATAAGAGTTTTAAAATCGAGGCATAGCCGGACGGGGAGCCAGTGTAAGTCAGCAAGCGCAAGGGTGGTGGGTGAGCGGGACTTGTTGCGATTCAGGGTACGGGCAGCAGAGCTTTGGGTGAGCTCAAGTTTACGGAGGGTGGAAGGTGGGAGGCTGGCCAGGAGAGCCTATATAAACATGTCATGCTGTAATTACATAGCTTGGACACTAGGTAGCATGTGGAGCAAAATTCACAGTTTTCTCTGAAAGCTCCACTGCCATCTTGTTTCTTAGTGATTTCTGTGCTCAGCCAAGTCAGTTTTCAACTCCATTTTAAACTTGAATATATTTGTCTCATCTGCTCTCACTTCCTTTCCCTTCCCCCTTCCCCTAACCCCTTTCCCCTACCCCCTTTCCCCCTACCCCCCCTTTCCCCCATCCCCTTTTCCCTTCCCCTTCCCCTACCCCACCCTCTTCCCTCTTCCCCCAACCCATTTCCCCATCCCCCTTCCCCCAACCCCCTTCCCCCAACCCCCTTCCCCCAACCCCCTTCCCCCAACCCCCAACCCTCTACCCCTTCCCCCAACCCCCTCCCCCAACCCCCTTCCCCCAACCCACTTCCCGCCAACCCCCAAGCCCTCTACCCCCCCCCCTTCCCCCAACCCCCTTCCCCCAACCCCCAACCCTCTTCCCCTTCCCCCAACCCTCTTCCCCAACCCTCTTCCCCTTCCTCTCCCCCTTCCCCTTCCCCCAACCCTCTTCCCGTCCCACAACCCTCTTCCCCCATCCCCCAACTCTCTTCCCCCATCCCCCAACTCTCTTCCCCCGTCCCCCAACCCTCTTCCTCCGTCCCCCAAGCCCCTTCCCCCGTCCCCAAGCCCCTTCCGCCCGTCCCCCAACCCACGTCCCCAACCCCCTTCCCCCAACCCCCTTCCCCTTCCCCAACCCTCTTCCCCTTCCCCCAACCCTCTCCCCTTCCCCCAACCCTCTTCCCCCTTCCCCCAACCCTCTTCCCCCTTCCCCCAACCCTCTTCCCCTTCCCCTTCCCCCAACCCTCTTCCCCCTTCCCCTTCCCCCAACCCTCTTCCCCCTTCCCCAACCCTCTTCCCCCTTCCCCTTCCCCGTCCCCCAACCCTCTTCCCCCATCCCCCAACCCTCTTCCCCCGGTCCCCCAACCCCCGTCCCCCAAAACCCCTTCCCTCTTCCCCATACCCCCTTCCCCCAACCCCCTTCCCCTTCCCCCAACCCCCTTCCCCTTCCCCCAACCCCCCTTCCCCTTCCCCCAACCCCCTTCCCCTTCCCCCAACCCCCTTCCCCTTCCCCCAACCCCCTTCCCCTTCCCCAACCTTCTTCCCCTTCCCCCAACCTTCTTCCCCTTCCCCCAACCTTCTTCCACCTTCCCCAACCCCCTTCCCCTTCCCCCAACCCTCTTCCCCCTCCCCAACCCTCTTCCCCCTTCCCCAACCCTCTTCCCCCTTCCCCCAACCCTCTTCCCCCAACCCTCTTCCCTTCCCCCAACCCTCTTCCCCTTCCCCCAACCATCTTCCCCCTTCCCCCTTCCCCCAACCCTCTTCCCCTTCCCCCAACCCTCTTCCCCTTCCCCCTTACCCCAACCCTCTGCCCCCATCCCCCTTACCCCAACCCTCTTCCCCATCCCCCTTCCCCCAACCCTCTTCCCCCATCCCCCTTCCCCCAACCCTCTTCCCCAACCCTCTTCCCCTTCCCCCTTCCCCCAACTCTCTTCCCCTTCCCCCAAACCCTCTTCCCCCTTCCCCCAACCCTCTTCCCCCTTCCCCCAACCCTCTTCCCCCTTACCCCCAACCCTCTTCCCCCTTCTCCCAACCCTCTTCCCCCTTCCCCCAACCCTCTTCCCCCTTCCCCCAACCCTCTTCTCCCTTCCCCCAACCCTCTTCCCCCTTCCCCCAACCCTCTTACCCCCTTCCCCAACCCTCTTCCCCCTTCCCCCAACCCTCTTCCCCCTTCCCCAACCCTCTTCCCCCTTCCCCCAACCCTCTTCCCCAACCCTCTTCCCCCAACCCTCTTCCCCCAACCCTCTTCCCCCAACCCTCTTCCCCCAACCCTCTTCCCCCAACCCTCTTCCCCCTCCCCCTAACCCTCTTCCCCCTCCCCTAACCCTCTTCCCCCTTCCCTCTTCCCTCTTCCCCCTTCCCTCTTCCCCCTCCCCTAACCCTCTTCCCCCCTCCCCCTAACCCTCTTCCCCCCTCCCCCTAACCCTCTTCCCCCCTCCCCCTAACCCTCTTCCCCCCTCCCCCTAACCCTCTTCCCCCCTCCCCCTAACCCTCTTCCCTAACCCTCTTCCCCCTCCCCCTAACCCTCTTCCCCCTCCCCCTAACCCTCTTCCCCTCCCCCTAACCCTCTTCCCCCTCCCCCTAACCCTCTTCCCCCTCCCCCTAACCCTCTTCCCCCTCCCCCTAACCCTCTTCCCCCTCCCCCTAACCCTCCCCCTAACCCTCTTCCCTCTTCTCCCTCCCCTAACCCTCTTCCCCCTTCCCCCAACCCTCTTCCCCCAACCCTCTTCCCCCAACCCTCTTCCCCTCCCCCCAACCCTCTTCCCCTCCCCCTAACCCTCTTCCCCCCCTAACCCTCTTCCCCCCCTTCCCTCTTCCCCCTTCCCTCTTCCCCCTTCCCCCTTCCCTCTTCCCTCTTCCCCCTTCCCTCTTCCCTCTTCCCCCTCCCCCTAACCCTCTTCCCCCTTCCCCCAACCCTCTTCCCCCTTCCCCTTCCCCCAACCCTCTTCCCCCTTCCCCTTCCCCCAACCCTCTTCCCCCTTCCCCCAACCCTCTTCCCCCTTCCCCTTCCCCGTCCCCCAACCCTCTTCCCCCATCCCCCAACCCTCTTCCCCCGTCCCCCAACCCCCTTCCCCCGTCCCCCAAACCCCTTCCCTCTTCCCCATACCCCCTTCCCCCAACCCCCTTCCCCTTCCCCCAACCCCCTTCCCCTTCCCCCAACCTTCTTCCCCCTTCCCCCAACCCCCTTCCCCTTCCCCCAACCCTCTTCCCCCTTCCCCCTCCCCCAACCCTCTTCCCCCTTCCCCCAACCCTCTTCCCCCTTCCCCCAACCCTCTTCCCCCAACCCTCTTCCCCCAACCCTCTTCCCCCCAACCCTCTTCCCCTTCCCCCAACCCTCTTCCCCCTTCCCCCAACCCTCTTCCCCCTTCCCCCAACCCTCTTCCCCTTTCCCCCTTCCCCCTTCCCCCAACCCTCTTCCCCTTCCCCCAACCCTCTTCCCCTTCCCCCTTACCCCAACCCTCTTCCCCCATCCCCCTTCCCCCAACCCTCTTCCCCCTTCCCCCTTCCCCCAACTCTCTTCCCCCTTCCCCCAACCCTCTTCCCCCTTCCCCCAACCCTCTTCCCCCTTCCCCCAACCCTCTTCCCCCTTCCCCAACCCTCTTCCCCCTTCCCCAACCCTCTTCCCCCTTCCCCCAACCCTCTTCCCCCTTCCCCCAACCCTCTTCCCTAACCCTCTTCCCCTCCCCCCTAACCCTCTTCCCCCTTCCCTCTTCCCTCTTCCCCCTTCCCTCTTCCCCCTCCCCTAACCCTCTTCCCCCCTCCCCCTAACCTCTCCCCCTAACCCTCTTCCCCCTAACCCTCTTCCCCCTAACCCTCTTCCCCCCTCCCCCCTAACCCTCTTCCCCCTCCCCCTAACCCACTTCCCCCTCCCCTAACCCACTTCCCCCTCCCCTAACCCTCTTCCCCCTCCCCCTAACCCTCTTCCCCTCCCCCTAACCCTCTTCCCCCTCCCCCTAACCCTCTTCCCCCCCTCCCCCCTAACCCTCTTCCCCCAACCCTCTTCCCCTCCCCCTAACCCTCTTCCCCCCTA